>NC_072734.1:163240923-163419021 GCF_026930045.1 Uloborus diversus | reverse complement strand
ACAAAGAATCTTAAATTTCGTTTTCAGAGTTTCAATTTCCAGATGAAGGGTCGTCAAACCTATTTGTTTTGTTTAGGTTCTTTATTTGAAGAAAATTTCGTCTACTTATTCATGGAAAGCAATACATTTTTACTTTTTACGTCGTCAATAGTTTTTAGACTATTTTAATCATTTAAGGAACAAAGAAGCGGGTTATCCTTACTAATAATAAAGCTGAGAGTCTCTCTGTCCGGAGGATGTCTGGATCTCTGTGACGCGTATAGCGCCTAGACCGTTCGGCCAATTTTCATGAAATTCGGCACAGAATGAGTTCGTAGCATGGAGGTGTGCACTTCAAAGCGATTTTTCGAAAATTCGATGTGGTTCTTTTTCTATTCCAATTTTAAGAACAAAAATATCATAAGATGGACAAGTAAATTGCGAAATTATCATAACGTGGAACCGTAACATGGGCACCAGCCAATTGGAGAAATACGAAATTATCATAACGTGGAACCGTAACATGGGTACAAGCCAATTGGCGAGAAAATTCGCCATACATTATTTGTAAATATACAGACAAACCAAAAGACCTTATAATTTTTCTATTACGGGCAAAGCCGTGCGGGTACCACTAGTATATTATATATGGATAACACTTTTTTTTTTCCATCCTTTCTTTTAAGCAGTTGTGTGTAAAGCGTAGTTAAATACTTTAAACTACTCCAATGTTATAAAATTCAACTAACATTTAGGATTCTAATCTGATCTGAGTGTAATTTTAATTGAGTAATGTTAAGGGAGAACATTCATTTAAACCTTGTATTTTGGCAATTAGCCTCCACACATTAAAACAATTATAATTCTTTTGCTAAAATTGTTTATGGCACATATTATAATTATTCATTTTTTTTTATAAAAGTTCATCTGTCCGACATTTAAGTAATCAGAACTGTCAGCTAACTGAAATTTATTCATCCCTCCCTCTCAAAGAAAAGATTGAAAGAGAAAGGCATATACAGGAGTGCCTCCCCCCCCCCCCCCCACACACAAAGGGAAAAATACCCTTCAAAATTTCAATGGCAGTCTGCGCCATGAGCCCCCCCCCCCCCAGGTGGACACTCCTGGCATATATTCCAAACACATTAAATACCACTTTATCACTTCCGTTCACATAATTTTCTCCGTTAAAAAATTAACAAGGAAGAATACAATTCAAAACAACTTTCATCAGGTAGTAAAGCGATCTTATTCCTTTTACTCGAACATTTTCTCTGCAATATCTGAATCTGGGAAACTTGAAATTTAGTTTTATACTACTAGCGAC
This sequence comes from Uloborus diversus, assembly GCF_026930045.1. Lineage (NCBI taxonomy): Eukaryota > Metazoa > Arthropoda > Arachnida > Araneae > Uloboridae > Uloborus > Uloborus diversus. The sequence goes on along the minus strand of NC_072734.1, from coordinate 163,417,715 downwards.
TGAGATCCTTATTCTTTTCTTGAAAAATTATCACTTTGTTTAATTCCATAGTGTTTTTTCTCTCTTTTTGCAGAATTGGATTATTTTTCTAGTTTTTTGTCTAACTGTCACATAAATTTGCATGCATTCATTTCTAACTAGCTACTTTTGTTTGGACGTATGAAACCTGAAGATAATTTAAAATCTTTCTTCTATTACTTATTTTTTATCCTCTAATTTGTAAAATAATCGTAGGTGATGTGTGTGCTTTTTGCAGCTGAATGCATTACTTGTTTTTGTCTATATTTATTTTCATTTAAATAGTTGCCCAAGTGGTTTTCACTTCGAGTCCTTTTAGACACCTTTTCAGTGCACCAGCGAACCTTGCCATTTTATTCAGTGAATGGTGAGTCTCTCCCCCCCCCCCCCCCCCCTCCATCAGAATATGGCAACCTTTATTCTCCACATTTTCCAGATCTCTTCTGAATTTTTTTAGGGAAAAACTCATAATTTTTTTTGCTTTGCGATTTTGGGATTTTGGCAGGTACGTTGCAATTACTTAAATCTCATCCAATCATCCAACTACAAAAATATTTACTCTGTTCCAAACAGGCATGAGAAATGTTAAAATGCGTTTGATTTGCCAATTCAGAAATAAAAACAACTAGAGTAACAAAAAATTTATTATGATGTACAAAAATTATGACTATAATACAATTGCATACAAATCCATGCACATTAAAGAAAAAATACATTAAAAATGAGCTTTTTCAAATCTTTGCACCAATTGAAAAATTACAAATATGCAGTTCCTCCATTATAAAATCACAGCAAATCTACGATCTAATTCTGAAAAAAATACTATAATGTAAAATAGAAAGAAAATTTTGGTACCGTCAATTAAGGCAATTTGTTATATAGGCACTCTGCTTGCAAAAAGCATATATTGATTATTAACATTTCATTTTCTAGTTAAATGCTAATAAAATGCTTCCACAACAATTCATTATTTCAGTAAAAATGCTAAAAAAAAAAAAATTCCAGTTTAAGATCCATGTAGTACTTCATAAGTTTTCACTCATTTAAATAGACATTTGAAATTTATGAAAATGCTGTCACAACCTACTCTGATCATAGAAGAAACACCTATATCTTTTTCAGTTAGAAGAAATATCAACTAATTTCAAAACTATATAGCTTTTTAGCCACAAAATATATAAGTAATAATGCAACAAACATAAAAAGTCAGAGCAGTTTTTACATTTTAAGGAAGCGTATGCATAAGAAATATTGCAGTATAAATATAGTAACTAGTTGTTAGAAATATTCAGAACATAAAATAAACGAATAGTTATTGGCACTTTAGTTTCCACTTAAAAAAGAGCAATATATACATTCATATATAAAAAGATGGCACAAAATATAAATAAAAACTAAAGAAACAAAATGCTACAAATGTACAAATATGTACAGTAAAAATATCGACAAAAAGTATTTCCTGAGGATTGAGAACTGGGCACTTGTCAAGATGCATAACTATTTTATACCATCCATTACGCCAGATATTTAAATCATTATTGTTGAATAAATGCAGTTTTTAAACAAATAAGACTTCAGCACAGCTATTTATTTATTTGATAAAAAACAATATAATGAGTACAGTACTTTAAAAAATTTATAGATAAATATACTGAAAACAATCAAGGACAGATAAAAAACTTCCACATATTCTTAGGGTAAATTTAGTTTCAAGTTTTATTATTTTTTACCTCAACTCCTCAACTTTTAGCAGGGAACCTTAAAAATATCATGACTTGCTATCTGGTACAAGCAGTGTTAAAGCTATAACAGCAGAAATCAAAATTATTCAAATTAACTAAAGGTTGTGTATACTATATATAATATATATATATATATTTAAATCTTCAATTTGCTAATCACATAATTAGAATTTTACTGAATGACAATGAAAATAATGAAAAAATGTGTGTGCATTATTGACTTCAACTTGCTGCAATCAACAGTTATGGAGTAGAGAAGTTGAAAATATACAAAATAGCAAAATACTCCGAGTAAAATTTAATGATTGGATTTATTAAAATTACTATACAAATTGACAAGTACCTTTATGAAAGTAAACAATTCACTCGTCATTTTTCAAAGTTTATTCTGAGATTCAGAAAATAATTGAGCAAAAATAAAACAACACAAGAAAAGTTGAAAATAACATTCATTGTGAAAAACAAGTTCAAAACAAACTGCATTATCAATATCTACAAAGCAAAATAGTAAAAAAACTAAAGATTTGAATGCATTTACAGCAGCACTGGCACTAGTATAGTTTAAAAGAAAGCACAATAAGACAAATTTGGTTTAAGAAGAATATTTTAAATAATGAAATCATCAAAATAGATGTCTAGCAACAGAGTTGCACTGATTAAGGAGTTTACTTTAATCTTGTTAAACATATTTTGACAGATAATGCATTTCTAAAATGTAAAGTTGCTTAAACTGATGTTTAAGTTGTTTTGTTTGAGAACACAATGCAAAAAACCTTCTTGGACAAATATAAAAAACTTTTTTAAAAAAACCATTTTAAGTAGAAAACCATTTGTTCGTAGCAATATCACATTGATTATAAATAAGATCTAGTAGTGTATGGAAAAATAAATAAATAAATAAAAAGAAGAGTTTAAAAAATCGATAACTGTGCAACTATATTTCTGAAATTATAGTCTCTAAAAAAAGTTTATCAAAAGAATTTTGTCAAGTATAATATTCCTGATAAATTGACCAGCTTTATGTGTCTCTGGTACACACAGCACTTCAGCGAAAAGGAGTTTTGTTTTATCTTTTCCTTAGATCAAAGAATTTTTAATGTTATAAATCCTTAACTATCTTCAGATCTACAATAAATAAATACTATTTATATTCTCTATAATTAATGCATATGGTACAACTCCAACTAAGAAATGATATTTTTTGTAACTTGAAGTTTAGTGGGCATGATGTAAAACTAAGTCAAAATTATGACTACATAAACATACTGTATGCGTCAATCATACAAATTCAATACAGTTGAACCTCATTAATTCAATCATGCTTAAAACGAATTACTGCTAAGACAAACTACATTTTCAATCCATCATATTGCTTGCTGCTAATCAGACAAGACAGATTGATTTCAATGTTCCCTTTGAGTTACTTTTAACAAGGTTCGATTGTATTATGCATTTTTCAGAAAGAAAGGTAATTGCAGAAAAGTAAAACTGTTCCTTAAACATACTTTCAGCAGTTAGTTACCACCCCTAAGTCAGGGATAAGGCAGAACTACATGCAATATACCGACAGTTTGGTTATCCCACCCAGAGACGGCAGTTTCGAGTTTGTTATGGGCTCATCAGTCTGGAATAGGGATTAACCAAGCTCAGCTTCAATGAAATGACATCAGCTTCTAGCTCAGTTATTTATTCCCTATTCCAGACTGATGAGTCCATAACAAACTTGAAACTGCAGTCTCTGAATGGGATAACTGGGCTGTAGGTTTATTGCATAATTTCTTTCCTCTGATTTTGTTATAATGTACCTTTCTTATAATTCAATTTAACAATGACAGTAAAAAATATGCATATTTATACTTATACGTAAATGTACACAGAAAATTAAATTCATAAATGATATCAAAATCTTCAATTTTAAATAGAAATTATGTTTTGCATTTTATCATCATTGATGTCTTAGTCAATAAAAAGCCTGGTATCATTTTTTAATCTCAATATGCTACGTGTGTACCATTGATCACGGTGCTGATTAATAGAATAATTATCACAATACAGTTTTTAAGTTTAAGGTAACGTTTTTAAACATACACAGATGTCAGAAGTAAAAAACATTGAAAAAGTTCAGTTTTTTTTTACGATATTGAAATGGAATGATAATGATGCTTAAAGATAGGAAACAATACAGTTTAAAAATATTTCTTTGAATGCATCAAATGGAAAATAAGCTCATAAAATTTATTATAAGGAACCATTTCTTTTACCAAAAATGTTGCATTTTATACAAAATTCATTGTATTCTAAAAATTTGAACTTTGCAGCCTGTAGAACATATTTTTTTTTTTTTTTTTTGAAAAATACTATTTATTTCTTTACCTGTTATAGTCACTAATAATCAGACATTTTATGACATTTCAAAGATTATTTTAAGGTACTAAGCCTAAGCTATTGCATTAAGCAACACCTCTTGTATACTAAATGCCTATCGCATTTGTCTCAAAAAAGTAAACTGCTCATATATGGTAATAGTCAGGCGCATGGCGCCACTCAACAATGACAATGCATCCAAATAATTCAAATTTTTTGAAATTAAAATTAAAAAACTAACCAACTATTGATTTCTCTGCCATTACTTTCAAAGAACTCAGATGGCAATACAACTCGTTCCTCTTGGAGTTTGTTTTTGTTCAGTGTTAAAAAGAGAAAGTGATGGGCATTTAGCATTACAGAGGCATTGCTTTAAGTTGTTGAATTTTCGCAAAATTCGGAATGCCACCTTTTTTTCTCAAAAACTGTTACTCAAATTTAGTGTTCAATACGTTTCTAAAGTTGTACTGCATAGGTTCTTTCACTCTTGATTAGTAGAAAATTCTTTTTGAAACATTACATTTCATGGCTTTTAAAAGTAACTTTAAAATGAAGGGGGAATTTTAAAAAATTCTAAAGTTATTTATTATTTTTGCTGCTCATTGTTAACTTGGAGACTTAACTACATTGTTACATTGACTTAAAACAAAACAATGTTACTCAAATATGAGATTGAAGTTTTAATAGTTGCCATTAGCAAAATTTAAAGAATTGAACAAAATGGATCGGTTGAAAAAAAAAATTTAACAATGATAAATGAACTTGATTTAATTACTTTACATCTTTAAGATACATTTATGTGACAATAGTTTTCCAATCTTCGTTTATAATAGTAATAAAAAACTAAAACATATTACATTTTCTGAAAACATATCATACACAGCATAATTATTGTATTAAGTCATAAAGCAGAATTTATGCAGCTTATAATATCTTTTTCAAACATAATTATAACACCAAAAATGAATCTTTTATTTACGACATTTTATATTTCAACGAGGTTTTAAACATTCAAAGTATGAAGCATTTATAAAGATGGAATTTAAAATTGTTACACAATTTATACGCAGGAAAACTTAGCATCATATTAACATATGCTAGCAAATATTTTATCACATAAATTTGCAAATTTAAAATTGGTCCATAACATGCTTCAACATTCTGACTGTTCATCCCCCAATATACATGGGAATGTATTTTTTATCGCTCTTTCGATCACTTGTCTCATTTGTAGTCCTGATCTACATCTGGAGTTACGCTATCACTAACCGCAGGGAAACAAAATATATTCATTGTAATGGATATCACATCAATTGTGAAAATTTATCAATACCTTATTACTAGAGCCTAGATTATATGTAAATGCATTTGTAAAAATGCAATTCCATATTTTAGCCCTTTTTGACGTTAGTGTATATAAAGGTAAAAGAACGACTTTTTTTTAAAGCAATGCAATTACTGCATTTTTCACTTTAGAGAGAGCCTGTAGAAAACCAAAGGATATTTCATCTTCAGAAGAGATCTTAAAGGAAAAAAGACAAGCTCAAATAAAAAATTATACTATGATTACTTGTAATAAAAAAAATGTGCATACTATTTTCTGTATAAATAATTGCTTTAATATGTATTTATTGCCTCAGTAACAAAAAGTAAATATGAAGAAAACATTTTTATTCCAATGTAGGAACTTGCTTGGAATGAATAAAAGAAAACATTTAAATGCATATTTTTTAGTTTTTAATGCACATTTTATGTATTTTTAAGGCATACATTTTTTTGTGATTTTTAGTGCACATAATCTGGGCTCTATTATTACATTACAGAGCAATCAACAAATCACGGTTCTTTGGGTGAAAGAAAATTTTAATGATCGAGAGCAAAAAATATCGAGCATGAGCAACATGAGAGCATGTTAATTAAATTAAGATCAATAATGTGTGTTGAAAGTCTGTAACAGCGATTTTGTTGCTGTTATCGTTGATGTATAATAAGTGTTAGTGATTCAATAAAAAAGGTATATTTGAATTCTCCATTATAAAATTTCATCAAATATATATAAAGCTAACAGAAAAAGCTTTTACTTATACAGCATTTCACCAACACTACATGTTATGCTATGAATGAAATACTATGAGCAAAAAAATTATTACTATCATTTTTTTTAAACAAGACTTGTAAGAAACATTGTCAAGATTTTCAACGAATCCAAATATTTTTTCATACTTTAGCTGTACAATCAAGCCAATGAATCAACACACTTACGGTATGTTACATATTTTTATAATTACACATTAATATTACATGTTATACATGTATAATAATATTTTCTACCTTTTTTTCAGTTGAAAACAGCAGATTAAATATTTTGCATGTAAAAAAATTACATATGAATCATACATTCATGCTTGTTATGAAAACAGGCTAAGCAACTCTTTATATTGGGAAGACAATTTGTATAGGTGAAACATTTCACAAAATATTAACTTCACGCTTATAGAAATGGATATTAAAAATAGTTAACAGATAAATGTATATGTCATACAGCATACCGATTCGAAAATCATCTGCTCAAGTTGCAAAAGCTGCAGAAGGAGGCATGATAATAAACAACTTTTGATCAAAACATTTGATCCTATTAGTAGACATCTCATTTGGATTTGAAAAATTATGAAAAGATAGAAGTTAAAAAGAGTATGCTATTCTTAATGGAATGTGTCTGAACTATAATGAGCACTGAATTTCAGGAATGTTCATCCTCAGCAGTAAGAAATGTGTTATTAATGACAAATTATCTGAAATGAATGAGCCCAGTGTACAAGATGTTTTTCTCTTCTTCTGCACCCTCCCCGCAACCTGGAAATTTAATTTAAAAAAAAACATACATGAAAATTTTACAGCCTTTGGAACTAAAAAGCAGTATTGCTCTGTCAATGCACACTACTTTTGGCACCTTTTCTTATTGAAAAAACATATTTTGTTTTTGTTCCTTCACCCTTTTTTGAAAGTTTGACTAGATATTTCATGGGGAAAAGTTCTGCTTACCAAATTAAATAAAAGCAGGGTTCATACAAACTTAGGAAAAAAAGTCTGAATGGATGAAGTAAATTTTATAATCCAGGAACCCCAAACTCATCAGAATTTAAAACTTAAAATGTCAGTTACTGACAATATTCAAGCAAAATACTTAAACTCTTCCATCTTTCTTAAAATAGTTACAAAATGTATGCCAGCCACACTCTTGTATCATGCACAGTGATGAAAAAGCTGCACCAATTAGACATTCTGGACAAAAACCTAAATTATGAGTTTCTAGGGACATAAAGGCGATTTTGCAAGGAAATGGCTTTCAAGTAAACCAAATTAAGAAAATTCCACCGATGTACAATGGCAACTGAGCTCGGTATTGGGGAAAATCTGAAAGCATCTCATTCATCAGTGAAAATAAGAAAATGTGGAAGAACCTAACTTAAAGCAGCTATTTTTTAAAATGCACTTTTATTTAATTAGCATTTTAAGACACCAGTAAATATAATTCATGATTTTCTCCAATAAAGTTGGATATTGATTTCTCCCGTCAACCCATTACCATGAACAAAATAATTCTTTTATTTATTTATTTTTATTCATTTATTTTAATTTCATTTTAAAATATGCAAACTTATTTCTTGTCTAGCAAAGAGACCTCAGTTTTTTCTCAAACTTTGTCTTTGATTTATGAAGAATTTTTAACTAAAATTGGTAGTTTATTAAAAATTTATATATTTAAGCATTTAAGATGGCAATAGAATCTATAAATTAAAGAATTTTGTATGTAGCATTTCTTAAAACTTTGGTAAACATAAAAGTAATTGTAATTACAAAAAAGCTTAGCAGTATTAACACTACAGTTCAAAATTTTGCTTGATAAAATTTCTTTTAGCTTTGCCATTTTAAGTATCTTTTAGCCTGCATTTTAAAACGAGCAATTGTTTTAAATAACAAAAACATAAAATTAAATTTATTAAGCAACATATCTCTCCATCAAGAATATATTTTAAGGATAAAAGTCAATTTTTTATTTCATTCAAGCGGCAGGACTAAGATTCATTATTGAAGAATTTTGTGAATTTGAGGAGTTTTAAGCATATTTGAAAATGTTTCTCACTCCAAAAGAGCTTTCCAAGAAGTGTGTACGAACCCTGTGAAAGTAGAAACAATAGTTTTTTTCTGGAGCAACTAATATTCTGTATTTCAACAGACTTAATAACTTTAATGGAAATCTTTTTACCTATTTACATGTTTATCTGTGGCAAATCTTAAAAATAAGAATAAAGGTTCTGTTTCAACGACATGTAATTTATGCCACTAAACTCAATACCAATTTATTTACTTATCTCAGTCAATTTTTAAGTTAGCTCAAGTGAGCATAGTTAATTAGAAAATTTGCTTTGTAAAGCCCCAATTAAATTAAATCACCACTGATCAGCAAGCTTTATTTAAGTTTGTAGTAGTAAGTTTTTTAAGTTATTAAGGTTCATCATCTACACGTACATATCCTCACAAAGCATGGCTCTACAACTTTTGGTTAACATAACATTGCAAGATTAAAGTCCTTTTGAGAACATATTTTCTTCGAACAAGGTTCTCATAACACTGTTTGATAAGATTCAACTTTCTCAGAAAATTTTAGAACACACACTTGTAAGTATGATTTTTAGAATGCATAATTGATAATTTTCACGTTATAGTACCCATTACTTTCTGAAAAATGATGTCATATTGCAATTGTTTTGCGAATGCTATTTTTTGGCAAAGGACATTTACATATATATATATATATATATATATATATATATATATATATATATATATATATATATATATATATATATACATAGTAAACAAACAACATAAAATGTAATAGTTTAAAGACTAAACTTAGCTAACATAATGCAACACTTAATTTCATAACAGCAAATAAATTACGCTAAGTGTTTCTATTTTTCCGGTTAATACAAAATTTCTTTTCCAATTTTTCTTTAAAAAAAATTATTTACCTTTGTTTTCCAGCTATTTTTAAACAATTATGCAGTACTCTAGTTTTTCAAATAAACTATAGTTATTCATGCACCATACTAGCTCAACAAATATATAAATTCAGTTCTCAGCATTGAAATTCTGAAGCTGTAATTGCATTTAAGTCTTTCATAAGACCTTCAAGATGATTAGCCATCTCTTGGTTTAGATGCTCTGTGCTTCCTGAGGCCTGGAAAAGAATATCAAAGATTCAGTTATGCATTTAACTTATGATTGAATGGCAAATTTACAAGATACAATATTAACAGAGCATATCAAGTGTACACAACAAAGATAAATACCAATTAATGTTAGCTTTACCTCTAACATGTTAATTTAACATGCATTTTATGAAAGAAAAAAAAAAGAAAAAAAAACAAATTTTTAAGGGAACAAAAAAATTTTTAAACTTACATAAAATGAAAATATCAAAACTGGTTATGATAAAACAAATAACATACAAAATGCTTACACATATATAAATAAAGTGAAACTTCCATGAGCGGCTACCTCTATACAACAACACTATCCATTGATGACCTTGGGTGCCACTTTTGGGTACTGAAGACCAAATTCCGTCTCTTAAACAATTTGGCGACAGTTGGCACTTTCGGTTGCCACCTTGAATTAAAAGCACTTTTTAATTGAAGGGTGGATGTCTGTTTGCCGAATCTTTTAAAAGATGGAATTTTGTCTTCTGTACAGAAAAGTGGCATCCATATTACTGACCAATTTCTCAAGACACTGATTCTTTCCCTAATCACACAACGTTAAAAGTTTAGCAAGGACCAGGCAGTTCTTTGTTAGAGACTAGACTCACCTTTGATATGAAAATTTTGTTGCATTTTAACTTTTAACAAATTAGTCGGCAAAGTTAATTTTTGCAAATAAAACGCAAAGAATATTCATGACTTTCAGGCATTGACATACAGTCAAGAAGAGAGTGTTTAATGATATTGTTCAGCAGATAGACCCTATGATGACCCTCTTTTCTGCAGTTGTTTGCAAAGAACCAAGAAGTGTGGACAGTTAAAATGTTTCTATCTTCTCTTAAAATTTTTTTTTGCTGTATTTTTGTTCCTCTTAAACATTCTATTAAATTACTGCTACTGCATTTTTTTTTCCTGACACAAACAAAACATTATATAAGTTTAAAACTAGCCTTCTCTACATTTACAATACTTCATAAAACTTCTTTAAAAAATATGTTTAAAAGGTCCTTTTTTTACATAGAACAAAAATTGAGGACTTTAAGACTAACCAAACTAAAAGCTTTGACATATGAGTTCATGTAATTTTAAAAGAAAGACTTTTACAAATGAAAAATATTATAAGGTAACAACTTCTGAAGGAAACAAAATAAAATATATTTTTTTTAACTGGAATAGTTAAACAAAATAGTTCACATACTTGCATTTCACGATTTACAGAACTGGAATGTTCTTGTAAACACTCAGAAGTAGAAGATCCTGCATGATGTTTCGAAGACTGTGGAGATGACTGAGCAGTGTTTAGTTCACCAGGTGTATGAAGAGTTACTTTTTTATGAGGGCTAGATACTTGGGAACTTTTGAGAGCTGCACAAAAATGTACATACTTAATATGTAATGTAAAGAAGCATCAATATGTTTTCAATCACACTAAAAACATTTTAAGAGCTTTCAAATGCACAGATGTTTAACTTTAAAAATGTAAAAAAAATTCCAAATGCTATAAGCCAAACCATTGATTTTAATGTTTAATGAGATCATGTATGCCAAACAACATGAATAATAAATCATGCATACTAAAATGAAATTTAGATTTTCCACCAAGTAAAAACTTCACGGCATTTGATTGTTATTATTTAGGTATAATTTAGATCTTGTTTAGTTTGTAATATTTGTGTTTATAGCACAGTTAACTTTCGATTATTATAAACTAAATTTTCTATACACAAGTGAAGAAAGTTAGATTTTCATTTTTTCTCTATGCAAATAAATAAATAAATGAATAAATAATAATTTGAGCAATAGTAAATCACTCACTCACATCAGTGAAATCAGAAAGAAATTATTGTGCTAATTTTTTAAAAGATAAGTGATCAAGAAAGCATCAAACTTGGCCTTTGCTTAATGCTATGACAGTTAAATTTGCTGATAAACATGGCATGCCAAAAGTAGTTTATTCCACAATTTTTTTCTTTCTTTTCTTTCTTTTTTTTTTTTTTACTGATTTAAAGGGATTTAAAATTGATTTTATTTTATTATGAAAATTATGATACTGCACAGAATTTTCCTTTAAAGGCAATACATTAATACATTACATTAATGGCAAAAGAAAGTGATAAAAATATGCAGTGTTAGAAACAAGAATTAAATTTTATGTGTTACAATGAAGCCTAGGATAAGTTTCAAAGCATCAAAAATGAGCAACCTAGGTGCTCTTTTTCATGAATCAAATATATATATATATATATATATATATATATATCAGAGTATAACATATTCTTACTACACAGATATGCTACTAATTTCTGGTAGTATAGTTCAAAAACTCTGTAAAACTTAAAAAGAAGATAATGATTTTATATAAAGAAAAAATTGATTGCAGTTTGAATGTATTTTGAAACAGACATGAAAGTGCCAGTTTGGAAAAAAAAAAAAAAAAGTCAAACGTTGCGTGGATTGAAAATTACCACAATAAGGACAAGCAGTTAGAGTTATACACATTCATCAGGATTTTATGAAATGCATTAAAAATACTTTAAAATGCACAATGAAATAAAAAATTACCAGTTATTTAATAACAAAAATATATATATATATAGGGGGAAAATAATTTAATTCCTAAAATCAATATTATATTGAGAAGATTAAAGGTAGCAGATGCTAAAATAGTTTGGGAGTTTCAATAGAAATGAAACAATAGCAGGATGCAAAGGGATTGAATTCTCAAACATAGCGAGCCATTTTCAGCAATGCATATGTTGGATGTTGGCTCGTTGCCAAAACAAATTTATTTTTCACAAAAAGTGGTTGAAATTATAAATACACTTTAAATACAACTGCAGGTTTTTTCAAGTTACCTCCATCCACATTTTAGGCACATTTTCTCAACAGCTTTATACTGATCTTAAAAACAGCAAAAAAGAAAAAATCTTTAAAAAAGCAGATTTTCAAAAAAACAGAAAACTTTCATGTTTTTTTTTTTACGTCAATTGCAGATTTCAATCAGGGTGAGCTGGAAAAGAAAAGCTGCAATGGAATGCAAAACTTAAGGTATCTAGGCGGCAAATCAAGGTGCCAAATAAAAAAATTTTGTCTCAAAATGCGACTAACGATTGCTTATTTCTAACATTGCTTAAGAGTAAAAGTTTTAAATTCATTTTTGAGTTAAGTAAACAAAAATAATCAAAAACTTACAAATGTGCTTGGGCAGAGGCGTTGGAGGAACACTTTGAGAAGAAATTGTAGGTGTTGTAAAACTCCTTAAGGAATGCTGGTGACTTGCTTGCCTCTTTGTCAGAGTATTAGAGCTTCCTGATTCAGGGTTTTCATGCAAGGTAGGAATAAACGTGACAGATCTATTGCTCTCCAGTACAGAGTTTTCAGACAAATCATATGAAGAGGTAGGACCATGAGATATAACAGAAAGAGGAGGAGGTGGTGGTGGATCGCCAAGTGTAACTAGCAAAATTAAGACACAAATGAACAATATTATACGGAAGATCAGCAGGGTAACAAAGCGATTTTATGCTTTTAGTATAAAGTGGTAGTAACAAAACAGTAGGGAACGGAGATGGAATGCTTAAAAGAACGTTAAGATGAACATTAAAAAAAAAAGTGGACATACAAGTGCCTACAATGAATAGCTTCCCATGGCAAAGAAAATGGAAATGTAAGGAATTCATTTAAAGTAATGAAACAAAACTGATAAACTACAGTTGACACTCAATTTTACTTACTCCTTCGGACAACAAAAAAAAGTTTGTAAAAATGGGAGTTCGAAAATAATGAGTTCTATCAATACCGATAGACTTTTTGAGGGTTTTTTTGTGCCAAATAGAAATATAACACAGACCTTCAGAAATTCAGACTGCATGATCAGGGTCTGCTGACTACTTTTAATTTTTTTTATAGAAATAAAACCAAAGGCAGAGGAAGATATAATTGCAATTGAAATGAAAGGGATTATTTTGAACAAAGGGAAACATTCAAACTTTGGAGGAGGCTGCAATTTTATCACAGGCTAGTAAAATTGATGTTTATTAATATTCTTTGATTCTTATCATACTGCAAAAATATTCAGGAAATATATGCCTCGAGCTACGGATATTTTGCTTACTTTAATGTAACAGTGTCAGACGACATAAACCTTCTAGTGACTAAATGTTTTTTTATCAGTGACGATTGCATAAAAAAATATGCAGAAGGATCTTGATAACTTTACACCCCAAGGGAACATGAAAACATGTCGACTTAAGTGGATGTCAACTTACTAAGGTTCCATTATTTTAATTCGTAAAGAGTTTCTGCATCACTTTCTTACTTACATTAACATTATCAAAATTAATTACAGTAAATAAATTTTCTTTTTTTCTTCTTTTGAAAATTATATAATAAAATCGCTAATATTATTTGAATACCTCGTGAGGATCCACCATTTCTGAAAAAAAAAAAAAAAAAGGAGAAAAAGTTTCTTGTCAGTCAAGTTTGTTAAAGATAGAAAGTCCTACCCTATACACTCGAGTATAAGTCGAACCCCTACTTTTTGAAAAAAATCAGGAATGTTTTACCTCTAATTTTGAATGTAAAAATTATAAAAAGGGGGAAATTGAAATGTAATGAACATTTTTATGTTAAAAAACCTCTAATTATTATTCTTTTGCACAAAAAGGGTTGAGTTCTGCGATCACTATTTTCGTAAAGGGTTCGATTTCGCTGTTACGATTTCTGTTGCTTGTTGCTTTTATTTTGAATTAATATGAAAATTCTGTGCCATAGTCACATTATATTATAGTATTTAAAAGTATGAGCATTAGTTCTTGACAATCGGGAAAATTTGCAGATACGTCGATTCCCGCAATTCTCGCGTAATCGGACGTTCACTGTAATTATTTAGTCTTTACTTCACAGTCAGGCCAAGTAAAATTATAGCAGAATGTGTAAGTATTTACTTCTATAGCATCTGCTTCAAAGAGTTGGTCTGAAAACGGGAAAATGTTCGCGTGTTTGAGTGTTTTTCCCCCCAAGAATTGTTTGGGAAAAAAATTTCGGAAGCTCTGCCCCACGTATAAGTTAACCCCCTAACTTTTAATCCCATTTTCATACTCACAACATGTGAGCAGCATGTGCAAAACATGTCAAGGTGCTTTCTTTTTCTAGAGGACTTCCTTGCCCTAACAGCACAGACTGGTGGCTGTGTCCCCTGGTTAAAGGATGGAATTCTCTAAAAGAGCTTTCCAGAAAAGAATTAGCTGACCAAGAAACCATAGCGTAAAACCCTGAGAAGAGGTCAATATAAAAGAATGTTGGTAGCAAAAATTGGATAAGAATAGCAATTGAATGTCGGCTAAAAGGGTTTCTGCAAATGTGTCAAGTTAGAAAGGTTTTTGCCCATTGAAATTAGCATTGGGCCAACCATAAGAAACATAAAATTACAATGGTAGTCAAGTTATCCGCGTCTAGAGTTACAGAAGTTTCACTGTATATTAAGAGATGAAACTCATTTTCTCAAGAGAAAAGTTTAGCATTCTTTTTTGCTCTCCTTTTCTTGTTTTTTTTTCCTTTCAGCTAGAAAAGATTTGCAAATTTCAAAATTAATTTTGCCAAATATTTATTGACATTAAGATTTTTTGTCAAATGTGTAATATTAAATGTAGCAATGTAACAGTGTTTCTTACAAGCAGGGCTCCCAACACATTTTAGCTTTAGAAAAGGGTAAAAGATGACCATTTTTAATCAAAAAGAGGACTAAAGAGGACCAGTTAGGATTAAAAAGAGGACCTTGAGAGGACCATTCATTTAAACCCAAGAAAGCACCAAAAGGCAAATTAGCTGCCTGCTGGGCTAAATTCGTGAAAATAATTTGTTAATTAATCATAATACTGATTTTCAATGATACAATTCCTTTATAACCTTCTGCACAACTGATCTTTTTATCCATTGAATAATAATATTTACAAATATTTGGATGGGGGAGGGAGGCACTTAGCTCAGCACTTAAGGCAGCCTCCTTAGAACTAAATAGGCATAATGATACATTTTGAATTGAACCTGGGATGCTGGTAGTCTCATTGAAGAATAGATGAAGCTGTGCTTCATCTTTCTTTAGTTTAAAATTATTTTTGTGTTATTCTGTCTTAAATTGCTTCTTAATAGCATTATATCCCTTCTCAACTAATATGAATCACACACCAAACAGATCTACTGTATTGAAAGTTTTCCTAAAAATGTCTGAAATGCTCAATCACAAAGAGAAGAGATCACATGAGGCTTAGTTATGCAATCTTCATACTCAAAGTATATTTTCAAGAATCTTAAAGCTTACATTAAAAAAAATACTCCATGATCGCAGGGCCATGAGTGCTTTGAACTTTTATGGTGGGGGGGGGGGGGGGGAGGAAACAAATTCCCCAGTTAAGCAGGCATTATGACAATGAAATGATATACACAAAGTCAACTTCATAAACTTACACAATTCAACTTTGTTTCATATACAAATGCTACTTTAAAATGTTGTGTGCTCAATTGTTTAAATTTAATATCCCCCCCCCCCCGCCACACAAAAAAAAAAAAAAAAACAGTAATAACCGAAAATAAGCTAATAATAATCAAAATCAAGTTTGAAAAACTAAATAAACTTGAATTAAACACAAACATTATTACTTTTTTTAGTTATTTAAATAAAAATTAAATTGAGTTAATCTGCCATAGCATGTCAAAATAACTTCTAATTGCCATAAATAAAAAAAAATTACAAGATGCAAAACGATTGAAAGCTCAAAGAAGCAAATTTTCACGAACCAAGCTCAACGTTGGCATGTTTCCCATAAAATAAATTTATTTATTTTCTACTAAATTAAACATAAAACATGCTAATCTAAAGTGGCATATTGGAAAATAACATTCGACTGGGCAAATTAGTTTAACATTTAAATGATTCAAAAAGATTGAAATTTCAAACACTAAAAGCAATTTTCCGCGAAGTCAGAGTAAGTTCAATGTTATCATGGTTTCCAAAATAATTCATTCGTTAATTATTGAAATTAAATGAAAAATAAGCTAATCTAGAGTAGCACATGTCAAAATAACTTCCAATTGTCAAAAACATCAAAATGTTTACAAGATGCACAAGGATTGAAATTTCAAACGCAAAAAGCATTTTTCCGTCAAGTCCGAGTAAGTTCAATGTTGCCATGGCTTTCAAAACAATTCCTTCGTTAATAATTGAAATTAAATGAGAAATAAGCTAATCTATAGTAGCATATGTCAAAATAACTTCCAATTGCCAAAAACATCAAAATGTTCACAAGATGCAAAAGGATTGAAATTTCAAACGAGAGATGCAATTTTCCGCGAAATCCGAATTAGCTCAATGTTGTTATGGTTTCCAAAATATTTCCTTCGTTAATTATTGAAATTAAACTAAAAATAAGCTAAACTAAGGTAGCATATATCAAAATAACTTCCAATTGTGGAAAACATCAAAATATTTACAAGATGTAAAGGGATTGAAATTTCAAACGCGAGAAGCATTTTTCCGTGAAGTTCGAGTAAGTACAATGTTGCCATTGCTTCCAAAACAATTCATTCGGTAATTATTGAAATTAAATGAAAAATAAGCTAATCTATAGTAGCATATGTCAAAATAACTTCCAATTGTCAAAAACATCAAAATGTTCACAAGATGCAA
The DNA here is from genome assembly GCF_026930045.1 of Uloborus diversus. NCBI lineage: Eukaryota > Metazoa > Arthropoda > Arachnida > Araneae > Uloboridae > Uloborus > Uloborus diversus. The sequence continues at coordinate 163,400,640 of NC_072734.1, read as the reverse complement.
AAGGATTGAAATTTCAAACGCGAGAGGCAATTTTCCGCGAAGTCCGAGTAAGTTCAATGTTGCCATGGTTTCCAAAATAATTCCATCGTTAATTATTGAAATTAAATGAAAAATAAGCTAAGTTAAGGTAAGCACATGTCAACACTACTTTGGATTGTAAAAAGCATCAAAATATTAACAAGATGCAAAAGGATTGAAACCTCAAACACGAAAGCAATTTTGCGCGATAGATCATATCGAATATGTTCAGAAAATTGCACTAATGAAATATTTTTTTAAGAATTTCAAGCACAATCCAATGATTTTTGAAAGAATTTAAGCAATAAAGAAACTTTTCATACTTTTTCAAGCACTTGAAAATGACTTCTTTTTTTTCCTCCCAAGAACTTTTCAAGGTTTTTTATGGGGGTACGAACCTTGTTTAACAAGCGCTGCGGCGGCGTGTTTGGGTGTACAGTAACTTTTAAATCTGATATTTAAAAAAAAAAACAATATAAAAGCGGACTAATCGGACCAAAATGCTATAAAGCGGACTTTACCATAAAAAACGGACTTGGCTGGAAAAGCGGACCATTTGGGAGCCCTGTACAAGGGCAGGGTTAGTTTTGTTGAATAAATGATTCAGCCTTCAATAACCATTCGCTTGATCACCATCAAAAAGTTTTAAATAAAATGTTGGTCTTTACAAAGTATGAAACTGACAAACAATATAAAAATGCAAATAGAAATATATGGGCTTTAAGTCTCAGAACAAAAAGAAACCACCTTTTGAATGCAAAATAACATGTGTGGGCAATTCTTACATTTTTATGTTCTTTTCAAACTTTTTTTTTTTAAATAAAAATTTTATTACTTATTATCCATTGAATATTAATTTCTTCAAACACAGTATAACTTCGATTTAACGATAGCCGATTTAACGATTTCCTCAATTTAATGACACATTTCACTGGTCCCCGTTTGACTGTATTGACTGTCTAGGCTCCTCGATTTAACGATAACTTTTTCCAGTCCCTTGACAATCGTTAAATCGAGTTTATACTGTACCTTTACTCATTCTTGGTTCAGTTTTTCTTTTATGCGGATTATTTCCCTTTAACATATTTTTGTTCACGAAAACATATTGAAAATTCTAACAATTGAGTGCTCCTTTGGACATCTGCGGTAAATCTTACCTCATTGCACCATATTGAAAAAGAATATGTTCATTGCATACAAATTAGATTTTACTTCAAGGCTCTAAAATTTTCTAAAAAGCCACATACCTGCTTGATGTCCTTCATGACAAGTTGGTGTTCGATGAATGTTATACTGAGTTCGTGGGTACATAGGTCTACCCAAACTATTTGTTCCCATTTCATAAGCATTTTGAGCAATGTTCCCACTGCCAGAAGTAACAATAGAAGCTGTGAAGAAATTTAAAATGTAGATAATTTTTTTATAATAAACAAGATTTAAATAAACCAGTTTCAAAATTCATATTTAAACACATTATTATTACAGAAGTATACATTCTGGCAACAACAAAAGAGTTTTTGCCACTGCTAAGGATGATGAATTATTGCAATAATTTTTCATTGATGTAAAACAAAATTGCTTCATTAGTGCATAATTTAAAAAACGAAAAAAAACTGTAGAATGCTTAAAAAATTGTTTAAATAACAACTTTATTATGCCTTTCCACTGTCAAGTGTGGGACAAAAACTTCATTAACATTTTGTCACTTCTCTTGATATTTTATTTAAACAGGGGTAAGCAATTTTTTAAATCTTTACATTTGATACAAAGATACTCCTGACACAGTTATATTTTCATTAAACAATTTTGTAATTTAAAATTTAATTTGTTTGCATGTGTCACATGCTGGACATCTAAAGTCAACCTCTCTTAACTTCCTTATGAACTAGTTAATAGTTTTTCTCTATTAATATATTTAAGTTAAAACAATTTGTAGATTTTTGAGAGCAAAGGACTGAATGTAAAAGAAACATATCGTCACCCCAGAGCAAGTGTAGGATAGCTTAGTGTTATTACTGGGATTAGATGTCTTACTGTTGCTCTGAGGCGACGATATCTCATTTGTTGAGAAACAATAGTTTAAACCATTGAGAAAAATCATATATTGCTACCAAAAATTAGTCACTTTGTTCTGCACATGACGATTCATATATTTCATTAAAAAGTAATTATTCAAAAAAGTAATTGCAAAATCTTTTGCTTAAGGAATCACACGTTCGTTTGTAATTTGTTAAGCAATAAAAAATTTTTCACTACCATTTTAAATTATCATTTTTAATGAAATATATGAGGTGTCACGTGCAGGACAAAATTACCGTTTTCCGCCTACAAAAATGTTTAACTTCTAATTTTAAAATAATTTCTAATTAATTAAAATCTTACAACAGTTTTGGTTTTAAATAAACATTAAGAGATGCATATCATTCCCTGATGATGAATACTATAGCGAGCGAGGTAGCATTATCTCCTAGAGTGCTTTTTAAACTGTGTTAAGCAGAATCTCAGTGTTCCATGAAAATCCCTCAAGAGTTCCGCAAAACTTGCTTTTTTTCAATTCAAATCAGTAAGTCATCATTCAAAAAACAGATAAAATTAGGTTTGAGGAAGCTTTTAATCACTTTTTTTCGAATGAATAGCAAAGAGAAGATCCAAGTGAATTGCGGATTAAAAACCCATTTATTGTCATGAAAGTGAAACCTTTTGATGATAGATTGAAAAAACTGTTGAAAAAGAAGAAAACTGTTAAAACACGAAATTGAGAGGTACACATAAAAAACAGGAGTCTCTGGTTTAGAGCTGAAAAATAGAGTTAGTTGTATGCTACTGCAAAACCAATTTTGCTATAAAAGTTCAAAAATTAGAACGCACTTTTGAGATCTATATTCCTTTAAAGATAACAATTATATTAATGAATTCTATAGCAGTTAGTTTAACAAAAAAGTCTGACAAATTAAATAAACATTAAAACTGGAAATATTGATAAAAAATACATTTTACTCTCAAACTTACTTTCTTTAGACAGTGGTTTCTGATGATCAAGAGAAATTTTAATGGGTGTTGCACGAATTGGACGACATTTTACAATGCATTTATCACTGTTAGGCAATAGTTCATCATGTAAGGAATCTAAGATTTTTTAAAAATGAAAATAAAAACACAAAAGATGCTGGGTTAAAATCATAAAATAAAATAATATAATTTACAACTGAATAAAACAAAAATAGAAATAACATATTCAAAGAAAAGCACAGCTAATTTAAAATCTAAAGAAAAAACTAAATAAAAACAAAGTAACATGCTTTCAAAAGTTGTAGTTTGAAAAAAAAAGGGGGGGGGGAATCAATTAATTTCAAAATAGTTACAAGTTCTTTGTTTTGTACGTTAAGTTTATATAATATGAACATGGAAAGGTGTCTCATAATTAATTTCAAATCAACATCTAATGAACTGTAAAATATATTTTTTAGTAAAACTTGCTTTAGACATTTCAAAATTTTCAGGAATGTATAGAACATATGTATATTAAAGATATTTTGCAAATTTTTAACCATAATTTTTTTCTTGTAAAATCAAATGCACTACATTTTTTTTTTTTTTTTTTTTTCAAAAATCATTGAAACTGGTTTCATAGAGGCAAATTCTGATATTATATTTTGAATATGAAGAAAAAATATTTTTAAAACAAATTTTCGAACATGCTTTTTTCTTGGTGTATACTGAAGGTTTTTTAACGGAGCTGTCTACCTCTTGCATCGAGGTCTTCAATTGGAGTAATACAATTTAAAAAAGAATAAATAATAATTTTAAACTTGGAAATCTCTGATCAAGTTTCTCTCATATATTTTGAATGAAAAATCATCAGAACCTCTTTCAATATTACCTAAATAGGCACTTTTCTTCTTTTCTAATGTGCTTAGAAGTGGTTCTTGACCCAAATCCTGAGAATTTCTCTGAATAGGTGTAAGTGTCATGTTCGAACCAGAAACATTTGACTTTTCCATTGATTTTAATTCCATTTGATCATGATGTATCCAAAGATCTGGAGGCACTAATTCTTTTGTTGCATTTTTATTTTTTGATGCATTGCCTTTTGATGATTTATAACTAAAAACAGAATGTACATAATTAAAGACATGAAAAGAAGTCACAAAACAAGAATTGATGAAATCAAAAAAAAAAAAAAAGAATATTATTATTATTTATTTATTTAATTATTTTTTAAAGGAAGGGAAAGAAACTAGCTAGTTGGTTACTAGTACAAGTTTAAAAATTTCATGCTAATAAACTGTTTGGGGGGAAAAGTTTGAAACACGTCTAACCCCAAACAAGAATTTTACACATTAAATGACAAGGGAGGTCTCATGACAAGAGAGTGATTCTACAGATTGAATGAATCATATCTATTTGAATGATTTCTATTTATTTTAAAATTATTTCCATAGCACGTATAAGAGTCCTGCAGTTTTGAATGCTCTATAAGTGAGATCTTGCTTTCCTGATGTTAAAAATTTGGATGTTGCATATGTACCCAATCTGTGACAAGGGGCAGATAACCCCTTTCAAACCTTTGAATTGTACAGATTACCAAATATGTTTTTACTGCAGGGGGGAAAAGAGAACTTGCAGAAAAGTTTTCTCTTTTTGCTTTGAACTACTTTCTATATGCGTAACCTATGACTATTTGAAAGCGTGAACTATTTTCTTTACTAATAGCAAAGCTGAAAGTCTGTCTGGACCTCTGTCTGGATCTCTGTGACGCGCATAGCACCTAGGCCGTTTGGCGGATTTTCACGAAATTTGGCACAAAGTTAGTTTGTAGCATGGGGTGTGAACCTCGAAGCAATTTTTCACAAGTTCGATTTTATTCTTTTTCTATTCTAATTTTAAGAACATTTTCCCGAGAAAGATTGTCATAAGATGGACGAGTAAATTACCAAGTTATCGTAACGTGGAACTGTAACATGGGCAAGCCAATTGGCGAGAAATTCACCACACATTATTTGTAAATATACAGGCGAACCAAAAGATCTTTTAGTTTTCTACTACGGGCAAAGTCGTGCGAGTACCACTAGTACAATAATAAAATAATAAGTGTTGATTTGGTTCCACTTCATATAAAAGTTTCAGCCTTAGACAAAACGTTTTACACCACACTAAAAAAATTTCAGAATCAAACTTTAAAAGTGGGCAGTAAGGATCATATTGACTATGAAAGAAAATAACAATAAAAGAGCAATATTCAAAATTTAAGACAAAAAATAATACAATCACTGATTGTAATATATTTTAAATTACTGATTGTCAATCAGTAATTTAAAAAAATTCTATATAACTCTAAATTTGATATTTTATCAATTTGACTGAAACGAATAAGTTAAAAGCAATTTTTAAAATCCTTTTAAGAAAATGAAAAATAATTTTCAATCAAAAATTCAAGTTCAATAAAAAAAATTTAGTAACAACAATATGAGCAACTACAAACCTCTTAAAATTATCAGCTGCTAAATATCCGTTACGGCGCCGACAAACTACAACGCTAACAACAATTATTACAAGCAATGTAATTCCACAAATGCAAGTAATAATAATATACCATAAGCTGCTGGTGAATCCTTTATTATCTAAAAGAGTACAAAATTATTAATTTAAGTATTTAAATCTTTAAAAGTATTTGACAATTCATTATCCAATAGAAAAGAAACAATATAAACACATTCAATAGTAAAACAATGTTAGAAAGTTCAAAAACATTTCTAATTAATAAAACTTCTTTATGCAGTACGTAAGTCATTGTTTTCAACAAAATAGTTAAGCAGTTGAAAATGAAACTTTTTAATTCCAGCAGTCCGAAAAGTTTAACGCATGAAGTCATACAAAATTTCATTTTCTGCACTGGGAATTTATAAATTATTGCACCGGGAAGTAATGGTGAATAAGGGGGATTCTAGTCGTGGTGTTGCAAGTCAGGGTTTGTACTCAATTTCAGAAATAAATTGAAGGAGTTTTGGAGGAGTTTTGAAGGAGTAAAATGAGATTTTGAAGGAGTACTAATGGAGTGTCATTAAATGATGTCACACTTTTTTTTTTCCAACATATTTGACCCTCTGCCCCCTTTATCACAAATTGTCATGCTTCACCTAACTCCTCCTCTTGTCACATGTCATATTTTTTACAAACATATTGTTACAATAATTGTGAAGTCACTTTTTGTCACTCTCTCTCTTCCCCTTGTCACAATTTCATGAGCCCGTCTCCTCTTCAAAGCATGACGCCATTTGTGGATGACTCTTTTTACAATATCATAACTGCGATTAACTAAACAATTGTTTTTTTAACAATCACTTAATATAGTACATCTACTTATGTATTTTTAAATATTTAAATAATAATTAGACAACCTGACTATTGCTGCTGAGAGTGGTGGAGGGAGAATCAATAATCAAATAACTTGGAAAAATAGTCAAACACAATTTAAGCATGTTTTATTTCACTTATGAAATGCCTTAGTCTTCTAATAAAATTTTCACCTTCAACTCTTATGAATTAACTATGATCAATTTGTAAATAAAAAAAAAAGTAAATGCACAAAATTACATTAAAACCGCCTTTGTGACGAAGTTAGTTGTCAATCGAAGTATTTTAAGTTACTGTCATAGAGGAAGATTATGTAGTCTTGAACTAAAAATGAAGGAGTTTGAAGGGCCCTTTAAAATAATTTCCTAAATGAAGGAGTATTAGAGGAGTTTTGAAGGAGCGTACAAACCCTGGAAGCATTTTGACACAATGAAAATATGTAGCAAGAAATTTGAACCATCCTAAACCCTGATAATGAGAGAAAATGTCTGCAGAAGTGAAAAATGATCAAGCATAGAACAAGTTATGGAAAATTGGCTTTTTGGCCCAACAAGGTGGAAGCAATGCATTCTGGTAAAATCGGCATAGCAGGAGGAATACATCATAAACCTGTCAATAAGTGTAAGATATTTTCATGATTTCATTGCATTAATCTTCATGAATAATACTTTCAAAGAGTTTGAAAAACAGATCATATGTAATTTTCAAACATTTGGTATTTTTGACTATATTAACTTTTTGATCATTGTGTGTTTCTAGTTAAAATTATAAAACTAATTTGAACCTATAAAATTGAAATCATAAATTTAACAAACATCAAAAGAAAAAAAATACTTTTATCTTATAAGGAAGATATTCAAATAGAAATCAAATTCAAAAGCAAAAAAATTATAAAATGCTTACCAAAAAGAGCAGATCCTGATGCAAGGGCTAAACCTACATTGTATGAAAAAATAAAAAAACTCATGCAAAAACAAAAATAATAGTTGCTTTTAAAAACATTTGAAAATAAATAAATAAATTTACCTTTTCACAGAAACATAAGAAAAACAAGTACTTTTAAAGTTCTATCAGGTTTAAAACATCAAAAAACAAGATAAAAATTATAAAAAGTCATGCATCTTAGCACAACATAGATAAGTCATGCACCCTAGCAACCTCCCTTCGTGTTGGAAAATTCTGAAATGATGGGCCTGGGGGAGGTATTTTTCTGAGTTTAAACTTGGGTATATGGGGAGGGGTTTGTGTGACACACTTTTGTAAAAGAAAGAATGCTTTTCTGGAAAAGGGAAGTATTTTGGCATTATATTACCTTGCGTTGCCTTTATAGCAGTATTGTGACAATAACCCTACAAAATTTAACCCACTTTCAAAATCAAGCACAAAGTCACTACAGCCAAATTCATCGATAAGATAAAAATTGAAGCAGCCATCAATGAATCGATATTTTGAGAATTTAAAAAAAAATCTACTTCTATTTTGAACATTGGAGGGGTGGTTGCCCTCCTTTGCTGCTCTTCTGGATATACCCATGACTTGTGTACTTAAAGCTGTAGGGTAAGACCAGGCAGAGAGATTTTCCAGGAATATTCTGAATTTGTTTGTCTCAGTATTCTAACAGGCAGTGTACAGAGAGGAGATGTTCTAACAGAAAAATATACTGTCCTGCTAAGTACAAAAGTCTTATCAGCACTTTTTATTAAAAATGAGTTATGGTTACCAGGTGATTCTTTGTCACATATTTTACGTAGGTACAACATTTTATGGCCATTTGTGAATGGGAAATATTTTTTAAAAAATTCTGAAAAAGTTGCATCTGTATCAAATAAATGGAGGCACACAACTTTAAACGGCAATTTTTCATTTTGAACTCGGATACAGAGACAACTTTTGCACTTAGCACGGCAGTGTGCATGTTTTAACAGCACAGACAGAATTTTTCTATTTGTTACTATGAAAAAAAAAGGGCTGCAACCCCAGAAGTCTAAATTCAATATTATCAATGTTAAGTACAGTAGAACCTAGTTTTACGCGGGGGTTACGTTCCACGGAAATGCCACGTAAATTGAGAGTTGAGACCTAATAGTAGTGTTAAAATAGGGGTTAGGTTCTATAGATAAAAAAAATACTTCATTCTAGTGAAGACTAATTGTATAATAAGTTTAATGTGTACTTATACCGATTTTTATGTACAACATGCAAAAAGAAAACATAAATTAATTTTGTGTTCTGTTTATAAAGAAGAGCTGGCTATGATAGTCTTTTGAAAGTCATTAAGAATTTTTCTCTGTAATTCTTCGCAGAGCATTAACGCATCCATGATGACTTGCATCATTTCCATGATAGAATCTTCCTTTACTAACATATCAGAAAGATCATTTCTTTTGTCTAGGAATGGCTCAAAAATTTCAATGTGAATGTTTTTGGTTATGTGTCACCGAAGTCAGTATCCTTGTTGGTTTTGGCCTCCTTTGTCATTCCTAAAAGCTCTTCTTCCAGTGAGTTCTGAATTGTGCGAGTTTAATAACTTTACTTCTGGAAAGAGCTCTGGAACAAATCACATAAAATGTCTCCAGAGGTTCAAGTTTGGTTATTAGCAAGCCAAAATACAGTCTATTACGTATAATCTGGAATCTTTAGGAGTTTGGATTTTGAAAGAGAAGAAAATGTTATCTGTTGCATTGTCGCATCCACGTAAAACCGAAACTCATCTGCGTAAATTAAAATGAAGGTGTCAAATCTCAAACCGCGCATAGTCGAAACCGCGTAAACCCCCCCCCCCCCCGCGAGTATACTGTAATCAAGGCACTTCATTAGAATAACAATTGTAATTTGATGAAGTCAAGAAAATTTAAAATTTTGAATTAAACTTTTTGAGACTAAATTTAGACTTCAGGAAAATTTAAATCAGCTTTAGGACTTTGCAATTACTTAATCATGTAATGATTTCACATTTAAAAAGAAAAAAAAAAGAAATTAACCTGCAGCAGTATGAAATGCTATTTCAGATGAAAGTGGACCATATCCTTTGTTATTCCTTGCTTGTATTTTAAAATAATATGTAGTATCCAAACTCAGTCCTTTGAGAACGGAAGTCATTTTATCACCAACAACTCCTTCAACAACCCAGTCTCTATCTCTTTGAGTTTTATCAGTAGTATAAAATATCACATAACCTAAATTGGGAAGAAAAATATGTTTATGTTACCGTTAAAGTATGAAATACGTTATTTTATAGAATACCTAGTTATTTCAGGAATAACTGATCATGTCTGTTAAAGAGTAAAACTCTCTTGTATTTCATGGTTTAACTAGTTATTTCATAGAACAACGATCAGCAGCCTGTTAAAGTGTAAAATAATCTACATTATATATAGACGACATATGATATAGACGACAAATACATTTACCTTTCACCCCTGTGTTACCCCCAAACGTTCATGTAAACCCAATGTGTTAACAAAACATGTTTTTGTTTTAGAAATAATGTTCTTTGTAATTCCAAGTGTCATTTTAGTAATCCTTGTTGTAACAAATGATTTTATGGTATGTTTCCATAAATACAATTTATATGCTGCATAAATTAGATAAATTGCTTCTTTTTCATTTTAATTGTCTATCAATAGTTTCTTTATAGAATACCTACGAGTTATTTCATTTTAAATAAACTGTTTATTTTCCATTTTAACTGTCTCTCATTAGTTAATTTATAGAATACCTAGTTATTTCATAGAATAACTAGTTAAAGTGTCAAATTAATAACATATTACACACTTTAACGGACACGATCAGTTATTTCATGGAATAACTAGGTATTCAATGAAATAACTGCATTATATACTTTGACGGTAACATTTACAATAAGAAGTTAGATGCACATGTTTAAATGCCCAACATGAAATTTGACATTATAAAATTTACTAATTTCACCATATTCCTGATAGTCAAAAACAACTTAACTGTCTTACCTGTTATATGGCCATTTGGTTGTTTTGGAGGTTGCCAGTGTAGGTTAACTACTGAACTATCATCTTCCAATGCCACAACTGTTAGGTCCCTTGGTGGAGATGATGGAGCTTAAAGTATATAACAAGCAGCATTATTAATTTAGCAATTTAAGTATCTCCAATAAATATAATGTAAATCGAACAAATAATTAAAGTCAGTTTCATAAACTTGTTGAATATTAGTCACAAATTTCTTTTTCAATGTCTATTACTTTTAAAGGAAATTAACAAGATCATGTTAAGTAAAGACTAACAGTATCGTAACATATGAGTTTAATATTCAATAAACAAAAAAGATGAAAATGTTGTGCATCATGATTGTATGTTTATCAAATGTTTCCTTTATAGTACTTTAACACCAAATAAATAAATAAGTAAATAAATAAAAAGGAGAAAATCAAATTTCAGCAGAAAACAAAAATTCAGTTAACCTCTTTTGTAATTAATGACATTGGAGGGTGCCTGCATTTATGACATTAAAAGCAAAGTAGAAACAAACCATACCAATTTTCATGCAACCAAATTGCTGTATGATAGTGTTTAAAAACGTCTTTTTCCCTCTTTATTACTATTAAAAACCTAGTACGGCAATATATTTTCTTCAGATCGTTTTTAGCATTAGAATTCTATACTAGTTGATAATCACATCACTTTCTTTGCTTTTGTAAAATTACAAGACTATTTTTTAAGCATCTAATGTTCTCCCAGCAGTAAGTAAATACACGGTAAGGGAATGTATCTATATTGCTGCTTTTGTTACAATATTTAATTTCGTGATTAATCTCAGAGTCAATTATTTTTTCACTAGTTTGCCAATTGTAGTTTAATGATCTTAGAATTTTACTTGAAAATCAATAAAGCCAAAAAAGAAACTACGTTAAAAATGTTAAAATCAAGGTTGCCACCCTAACTTTTACAAAAGTGATGAGATTTGAAAAAATGTTGTTTCAAATGAGAATCTATAGGAACCAGAGATTTACAAACATTACAGCTGAAGTGGAAGTGTCATAAAAAGTAGTGCCACTGTAAACGAGTTTGATTACATTAAAAATATATGAGCTAAATTTTCAGTTAAAAAATTGTATGTGTTACATGAAACAGTAGTTATTTAAAACATATATTGCCCCCATTGTATTTAAAAAAAAAGACTTTAATGCAGAAAAAGATGATTTGAAAAAGTTGGGAGAGCTTATAATCAATAAAACCTAACTTTGCATTAATGTTGGTATGAACAATATTAGACTGAAATTTTAATTTATTCAATACTTTTGGTATGGTGTACTTACATAATGGAAAATATTTCATACTTAACATAACATAGCACATTAAAAAAAATTATAAAAAATTCATTAAAAAAAGTCATACCAGCTTCTTCAGTAGTATTCAAAACACTCATACTCCATGTACTTTCTTTACGCTCTTTCACCACTTTCACAGAAAACTCATACTGCGTGTTTGGTTTCAGATCCTCAATCATACAATTTAAATCAGTAGAATTGAAGAAACGGTATTTTGGAATCAGGGAATACGTATATGTAGTATAACGAACAGTATAATATCTATTATCTGTTATAAGCTGATTTCTAGATAATGTAGTATCAGTCCAATAAAGAACAACTGTTGAGGATGATAAAACAATGGCCTTCAAACCAACTGGAGGCAACATCGGAGTAAATGGTTCAGGTGCTATAAAGAGATAAATATACCGAATTGCATAAAAGTTATCAGAGTACCAATATATTTTTAATACATAATTGCACCACTTTTTAAAAACATTTGCAATAGTTTTTAACTTTAAGCCACATACATTGGAATGCAACGGTTCATTCTATAAGAAATCTTTTTATTTTACCTAAAAACATGTATGCATTAACACTGAACATCTTGCTAATTACAAAATGGTCACATCATTATTAACAAAACACATTTCAATGAACATTATATAACAATAAATATCATGGAGCAAAAATAAAATAAATGTGAGCTATTTTGCAGAAACCTACTTGTTTCAACTTCAGTCTTCACTGTTTCATAAATGGTGATGCTGTCACCAGCATGATTAAAAGCTCTGAGACTGATCACATATTCACTGGAAGGTTCTAAATACAAACAAGATACATTAAAAACATATAAAATGTTATGAATGAAAAAAAGACACATTTAAATTATATAAAAGAAAATTACAAGGAAATAATAGCAACTAAACAGTTTTAAATATAAAATATTTCCATTTTTCAGGTCAAGTTCTCAAAGACTGTGAACACTTATTAACAATCAAGTGTTCACAGTCAATAAAAAATAAATTTGAAAAAAAAAAAAAGTTTTTATTAACAGTAGAAGCGTAGACTTGTTGATACATTTTGAACCTCGAAAACATGCTATTATCAATTTCAGTAAAAAATTGATGCAATAATAATTCAAAGTAAATTGAATTATAGTATATATTATATGACATGCACCAGAATATACATTATATTAGTTAATATAATACAAGACGTAATATGTGTTGTTATCCAAATCATTCGCAACTTTTAGCAACTTGAACTAATCAAACTTTAATAGAGGAATGTGGGGGTTAGTGACATCTCAGAAAGAAAACAAACAGTATAACCGCAATACTGTCAACATGAAATTCTGGTTAGAGCACACCAAATTCATTTTCGAAAAGTATAAAGATTACCTAAAGTGACTTAAAATGTTTTTGAACACATAACAGAAACTAATGAGATAGTTCATAAATCATTTTCATTTAATAAAAACTTTTTTTTTTGTTTTCAAATTTATTTTTTATTTTAACTATCTTTGGGCAAAGAAATCTGTTAGCTTTATCTGACAAAGTGCTGTCACTCTTATAAAAAAAAAAAAAAAAAAAAAAAAACTATATTATGCTCTATTTCTCATAAAATGTAAACAGCTGTTGATGCGCTGCTTAAAAATGGAGAAACAAGAATATCCTCCAACTAAACAGCTGCTTCAAAATCAGTTAAATTGTAGTTTATTCTGAACTACAGAAATATTTCTTCATCTACCACTTTTGAATCAAAGAATTTTAAAGATTGTAGTACTGAATACTTGTAATTTACATTGTTTAAAATACATCTTTTTCTTTTAAATTTTTATCAAAATTTCAGGTAATTCAAATTTTTTGACAATCCGAGCAGGCACCAGCCACAAATTAGTTTGGATTAGTGGGGTTCTACTGTATATATTTAGTTGAAAAACTTTCATTAAAATTGATATAAAAAGAAGTTTAAATTTGCATGTTTAATAGTGTGCGATAATTGGCAATGTTTTCCTGATATAAATCTATTAAAGCTTCTTTGTAGAATAATCATTACAGGGGAAATCAAGATTGTAAACTGCTGCTAATGCAAACTTTAAAACTAATAAATAGATACACTCAAACCTATTTTTGTGCAGTAGATAGGGGCAGCATAAAAAATGCATTTAAAAAAAAATCGCTCAAAATTACCCTATTAAGCACTCATTTTAAAGATAGGTTAGTCAATTGTGTGAAATTTTCATAGACCGCACAAAAAAAAAAAAAAAAAGCACAAAAAAAGATTGCACAAAAAGTTTTGGGTGAAAATAAATAAATTTTAAGTAGATTACATAAAAACGAAAAGCAGAATCGATTTTATAATTTTGTCTCAAGCAGATTTTTAGGTTCTCAAAAATAGGATCATCCAATGATAAACTTTACTTTTCAAAAACAAAACTAAATAAAGCATTTTATTGTTTGTCTCAAAAATCTCAGCAAATACGAAAGTTATCCTTTGATTTCAGAAATTAATTTTTCCCTTCGATTCAGTTTCATTTAATGACTTTAAATTTATGTAAGCATTGATTATTTCAAAGACTTTCTCGTGAAACATTATTAAAATGTAACATGTACACTTTCAGCAGTCAAAAAAAAAACTAAATTTTTCTCAATTTAAAAAAAAAAAAGAAAAAAAAAACATGAAACCAAGTTAGTAAACAGAAGAAAAGATTAAAGGTTAACAAATATCTTTATGCAAGCAACTAAAGTATAAACTTACGAAGATTTTCAATATTAAAATATCTGTGCTTTGCATCAAGAGTTTTGGAATAAACATCAGGCAAACCAATCCCCCAGCCAATAGTATATCCTCGAACAATGATACTTTGATCCTTAGGAGGACCCCAGCTAACAAAAATGGAATTTGAGGATGGTCTGGCACGTAAGGAACTGGGCTTGTCAGGAACTTGAACTTCTAAAACGTAATTCAAAAAAATAAATAAATAAATAAATAAATATACAAAGTTAGCAAGAACAAAATAAATAAATTTCACTTAAAATTAAAGAAAAAAAAACTGTCCTCAAAATGATAATGATAATAACAAAGGGTTCCTATTTGAAACTTCCAAACAAATTTAAAGGCTTTTTACAACTACTTAAATGCATTTTAAGGCTGCATCAAAGATATAATTTGCAGTAAAGAGACACTGATATTTTCTACATAGCAAATAGAAATATATTAATACTAGCAAAAATGCCCAGTGTTGCCTGGGTCAGTAGTAATTATGAGAAACACTTGTTACTTGCACTTGTTTTCTGTTTTAAGTGAAAGAATTCAAAACACACCTTTTTGACGTGATTAAAAATCAAGTTTTTTCCTTACTCATTAAACTAATATAGTAATAAGTATAAAGAGCAAAATAGTATTCATTTAGAAACGAAACCACGGCATTTAAGCATATACAAATTTGAAGAATTTCCGAAACATGGAATTAAACTTCACATGTTTAAAAAGATTTATCAGTTAATACATGTTAATTTTTTTTTTGCATGGAGTCCTACCTTTTCTGTACGTCTATTGAAGTACGAACTGTTTTTAAAAAATGTAGCCCCCTTATACCTGCTTTAGCTATTTTGGGAAATTTCAATCATTGTGGGATCTTGGTGCGATTTAAACTGTTACCGAATTAGCGGGAATCGTTTTGGGATACCTTGGATGATGCTCCCCCTCTTTACTTTGTAAAACAGTATGTTACTAATTTTCATTAAAGAGATATTGTCGCCAAATGCTGAGATACTTTTGGTCACCATAAAATGGCGCTAAACAGTTTTATCCCAAATGTTTCCAAAATGAGTAGTAAAATTTGGCGAATGTTTAAAATTGTGCAAAAAGAAAAATTAATGGAAGTTTTGTGCTGTTTTTGGATTTGCCTAATTTAGTTGATGGATTATTTTATGTATTAAAAAATTTTTAAAGGCGATATTTTGTTTACATGGTGAAAGCTGAGAAACATTGGCTTCAAAAACAGCGACAGTTGAAAAAATTGCCAAATGTATTCGCATAAGCTACTGAAATCTTTGCAAAGAGTTTGCCAAGATTTCTACTGGTAGATTGGATAATGAGTAAGTGTCTGATCAGCACAAATAATAAAAGCAGAACAATAATTTCATTAAAGTTCCATTTAAAAATAATCAGCCAAATCCATTTATTATCAGCCAATCTTGTGAAAAAACGCTACTTTAAGATTTGACTTGAGAAAAGCCTCAAAAACGCAAAAATATTTAACAGTACAACAATTCTAGCTATCAAGTGGGAGTTGAGATGATACACTAAATAATGAATTGGGTTGATGAAAGCCTTCAAACATGGAACTAAAAAGATCATAATTCGTTTTTTATACAGCTTAGAACTTTCTAACAGATGCCATCTTCAGCAGAAAAATTAGCACTTTCGATGGACACATAATGTTAATATGTGCACGTTTTTTTTCCACCCTCATATTGGGGCATTTATACGAAAATTAGGACTAAAATTGGAATAAAAAAGGAACTATCAATCGCATTTTTTTCGAACTGGTCTATAAACCTTCCCAGTACGAAAATGAACAAACAGTGAAAGTTTCAGCCAAATCTGCCGGGTAGTTCCTGAGATCTTAGGGAACAAACTAAGCAAAAAATTTACCAACATCCATTTTTATATATATAGATGAACTAGAATTGCTCATGGTCGAAAATTGACCAATTGTGATTAGTGTCTCTCTTTATCTCTTTGTGTTTAAATCTGACTGGATAGTGTTCTTCTAGGGGGCATGAGATAAATACATTTTCTGTTGATTTTTAGATAAAAAATAAGTTTTTGCTCGTGAAATTGTTATTTTAAAATTAAATTTTGATTGGTGAGTACCAACCGCACAAAAGGTTTGGGAAGAATTTTCTGACAACAAAGCAAATCCTTAATTGAAAACATTACTTTTAAGTTGACAGCTACAAAAAATACATATATAAAGAAATATTTTTGATGAAAGCTTTTATAAAAATTCAAGGAGTATTTTCACACTTAAAAAGACTACAGTAACATTTCAGCCCATATAAATATATATTTCGCTTTCCATATGAGATCAGATATCCAATTGAAGCACTGCAAAAAATGTTCATTGGGGGGGGGGGGGGAACAGTGTAATGCTAATGAATAAACAACTGAACTAAAATAATTAGCAAGAAATGAAATATTTAAAAAAAAAAAAAATTGAACATTATCATCATTAACACTTAAAGTAAGCAAAGCAGGTATAATTTTAAGATTTGTTGCAATTGTATATTATATATTATAATAAAATCTCCTTACACTACAATTTCAAGAAGAAATACAGTAGACCCTCGTTTTATGCGGTTTCGATTATACGCTGTTTAAGATTTGACACTTTAATTTTATTTTACGCGGATGAGTTTCGGTTTCACACGGATGCGTCAATGTAAACAGATAAAATTTTCCCCTCTTTCAAAATCGAAACCCCTAAAGATTGCAGATTACACGTAATGAACTGCATTTTGGCGTGCTAATAATCGAAATTGGGCTGCTGGAGACATTTTAAGCACTTGGTTCCAAAGCTCTTTCCAGAAATAAACTTATTAAACTCATACAGTTCAGAACTCACTGGAAGAAAACTTTTAGGGGTTAAAAGGCGGCCAAAACCAACGAGGATACCGACATCGGTGACACACAACCAAAAACGTTCACGTTGAAAATTTTGAGCCATTCGTAGACAATAGAAATGATCTTTTTGACTTATTAGTGAAGGAAGATTCTATCATGGAAAAAAATCAGTTGGTCATGAATGCGTTAATGCTCTGCAAAGAACTGCAGAGAAAAATTCTTAATGACTGCCAAATGACTATTATTGCCAGCGCATCTTTATAAACAAAAAACATGAAATTAAACTTACATACATTAAACTTATTACACAATTAGTCATCACTAGAATGAAGTAGTTTTTTTTATCTATGTAACCTAACCCCTATTTTAACATAACTATTAGGTATCAATTTAGACGGTTTTGATTTACACAGCATTTTCATTTAACATAACCCCCGCATAAAATGAGGGTCTACTGTAAGTCTATTTATATGAAGAAATTTGAAATTCAGTCAAATCTTGATACCTTGAACCTCCTTATCTCGAAAGTCTTGATATCTAGAAAGAAAAACTTTCTCCTGCATTTTATAAAAAAATTCTTATGTGTTTTCTATAGTTATCTCAAAATTTATTTTTCAAAACCCTTGATATGTCAAAATTTTCGCATATAAGCAACTTTTAACTGCTGCTTTTTCTCGGCAATTTTTCTTGCAAAACCAGTTTTGGAGGCATCTCCATGTAGTTTTGCTTCTCTTTTCCAGGAAAGTAAAAGAATAAGGATTTGAGAAAGATAATAGGGGAATATAGATATAATGGGGTGCTGTAGTCTTCTTTATCTCAGTGTTTTCCGCAAAGCCTCTTTGTACTTTTCTTTGGAACAAGTGCCCACTTTGAGGGCAGGTGGTGAATTTTTCGTAGCTGAAGTAAAAATGGCTTCCTCATCATTCCGCATAAATACTCTGCAACATGGCTAATGAAAAGCTTAACTGAATATGCTTGAAGATAAAAGTCTGTAGATAAAAGAAAGTCGAAAGTGCTACTAATTTCAAAACAACTTGTTAATTGTTACCCAAAGTGGTTGCATAGTACATATATAAATGCATCGTATATGTGTGTGCAATTGTGAGACTTACTAGTGTAATATTTTCTAAACCTTGATAACTCCAAAACTCGATATGATGAAATTTTTTCCTTTCCGGAGAGATTCGAGATATCGAGGTTGTACTGTATATTAATTGTGATGCATTTGTGCAGCTTTGAACAAAAAGGCAAATTGGTCAAAATACTGATACTTTTACATTTCTAATGAGTTGATTTTTGACCCACTAAATTGAACTCCAAATCAGAATTACAAAATTGCATTAAGGATCAATGAAATAAAGCTTAATCTTTAAAAAAGAAATTACCATCTAAATCATTGTAATATGTTTCTGCAGTTTTCCACTCTGTGAAGGGACCAGTGCCATTAACAGATAACGCTGCTATTTTAACCATATATTGAACTCCTTTTTCTAAACCTAGAAAAGAAATTAATCACAAATTTCAACATTAAGAGAAGAGTGCATTCAAATCAACTTCATGGCACACCATAAAATAAAAGAAAAAACACTCATTACTTCCTTCTTACCTGTTAAAGTATATGAACGTCGACTACCATCTGTTGAAAAGGTGTCCCCTCCTTTCTTTCCACTTTGCTTGTATCGAATTTTGTATCCAGTAATTATACCATTTTGAGATTCCAGAGGGGGTGGTTCCCACCGAATATAAATGCTCTATAAAAATGAAACAGAAAACAGAATTTTAAGCAATAAGTTCACATAAGAATGTAAACAATAAGAAATATATTTTACAACTTACAGTAGAATTAGCAGGCTCCAAAGAAACATTTTGAGGCGTCTCACTTGGTACTAGAAAATGATATAAGTAATTATAGCAACAGATGATATAGTAGCCTTCTAAATTGGTTTTTTTTACTTTAAGTAACAGGAAGTGCCTTAATATTTACTACCAATTTCAAAAATGAATCTAATAATACTTTAAAGTATCTTATTCCAAACTAAAATATCTTTTTAATTTTATAATTTCCATTAATCATAATCATTATTTTGAAAAAAAAAATCAAGTTTTCTGCCATTTTTCCGAACTGATTATGAAACATTGTTTTTAGATGGTGACTTTCAAACTTAACATTCATACTGAAAAAAATATTTCAAAAGTTTAAGGGGAAAAACCTATTTTTTAATAATTTTTTAATAATCCTGTTTTGTAAAAATACATAAAGGAGGATTTTTCAAAGTTATTCCATAGAACAGGTTTTGTTTTTCCTCCTAAAAAAAAGCAGCTGAAGTCAATAAAAAACATTGAACAATCCTTCTAAAATCTGATTTTTGGGGGGGGGGGGGGAACCTGCCCCTTTTTTAAAAATATTGTATTTATAGGGAAGATAGTTTGGAATAGAAAAGATGTCAGCAGGGCCTGCACAGAAATTTTGGGGTCCGTCACAAATAACTCTTACGGGCTCCCCTTCATACGGTTTACCCCTACGTCCTTACATACGAGGGTAAATCAAAAAGTCTTTGTGCCTAAAGTACAGCTGTGAATACAAATATACATTCCCAATAGTGACAGTTCCTTGAACCGTATCCGCCGTATCTGCTTTTTGCTCGGAAGAGCAAAGTTGCTATCGCTCATTTAAGATGATGGTTGTTCTTCAGACATCAGTGAAGTGTTATTCACTTTGTATGGAGCAAGGGACAAAGTCCATAGCAATTCACAGGGAAATGCACCAACAGTACAGACCTTGTCCTAGTGATTTTCACTCCACCGAAGAAGTTTCTGGTAGGACAGAGATTCACATGTGACGAAGAAGCCAAGAACGTGGTCCGACGGTGCATGGTTCCACAAGCAGCCGGAAGAGTTCTGCCATAGGGGGATTTCTAACTTAGTCCTGCGATGGGACAAACGTCTGAATCGGTGTGGTGACTTTGTAGAGAACTAGTGTAAGTGATATAGTTTACTACCTATTTGTAAATACCTGTAGGTATCTTTTTTTTGCAAATAAAAAATAGGCTCAAAGACTTTTTATTTGCCCTCATATATTTCACCCTCATTTTTAAAAATGGCCCCCTTCAGGCTCAGGCCCGGGTCAACAGGTGTCCCTTCTCGCCCCCTCCCCCTGTGCACGGTCAGTATCAAACAGAGCTGAAATCAAGAAGCATCTGCGTCTGGATTTCAGCTGTCTGCATTAATAGGCAAAGAACAAGAAGTCGTACATTTCTACGAAATTAAAAAGTTAAATATGGTAGCAAGCAGTTAAAAATAGCTTTTTTTTTGGAAACATTTTAATGAATACATAGAACACATTGTCGCCTCAGAGCAATGGTAGGATATCTTAGTGTTATTCCTGGGATTAGATGTCTTACAGTTGCTCTGAGATGACAACATAAACAAAATAAATTTGTGAATTTTATTTCCACATTGTATTTTTTAAATCAGTCAAATTGTAACAAAACTTAACAAATAAGTAAAGCTTTATGTACCATCAGAGTATGTTCGTATCTTAACTTCATCTGTACTTGAGCCTGGTCCATTACTATTGAATGCAGTAACCCAGAAGATATATGAAGTGAATTTTTTCAAATTATGCAACTCATAACTTGTATTTTTTGTAGGAATTTCATGTTCCTCTGAGCTGCCTGATTCAACATAAAAAAGCTTATAATGTTCAACTGGGTCTTCTATTTCTTGTGGAGGTTTCCATTTAACTAAAACTGATGTTGAGCTTAAAGGTATTGCCAGGAGAGAGTTTGGAGAACTAGGCACAAGAACTAGAATAAAAATTGAAACAATAAAAACTGATTGTAGTGATAATAAAGAATCTGGGGCAGTAAATGTGTAACAAAACAAAATAATAATTAATTGAAAACTTCATTCAAACATTTATATTAAAAAAATTTTATTGTTCTTTTCACTTGATGCTCTTCAATAGTTATGAGAACAAGGGTCAATCCAGGTTTTTATTTTTAGGTCCAAATAATGCAAAAAAAAAACTTTTTAGGGCATTTTTTCTTTTATATTTTTGGTGACAAAAAGTCTGTTATATCACATACAGCATGATTTGCAAGCTGTCAGAAATCTAATCTGATATTCCTTTGGGAAATATTTTGGAAGCTGGATTTTTTTTTTTTTTTTTTTTAACCAACGTTTTGTCATCAGACGAATTGGTTGAGCTTAAAAGAGATGAAACAACCATTTTTGTAAATTAAATTACATTAAAGGTGTAAGTTTAAGAAATGAAATTTTGGTGAAGTGGCCGCTTTTATCATTTTGAATTTTGTGAAGGGGCCGCAAGGCAGACCCAATTTGCATCTGAATAGAACCCTGGAGAGAAATGTTAGTTATGTAAATTTAGTTATTGTATTAAAAAGACCCAGACAAAGGACAAAAATACCAACTTAGTAATGATTTATAAACACACACTACTGGTTTTACACAGTAAATTCTTAAAATGCTTTGAAAAACAAAGCTGATTTAAACACATGTTTAGAAGGTATGTTCTTGAAATAAATCATAGAAAAAAAGTTAAGGAAATAATGATAAATAATTTTTAAAAGAGTATTTTCAATTTTTCTTGTGGGCATATGTAGATTCAGAAAATTACCAACCATTAGCAAGGGCTAAAGCAGAAACACATGAAGTACACCGCCAACTCAGTCATTTCCAGCTGAGGACTACAGTTTCGTACTTTCTTGGCTTCCTTAAGAGGTTTTCCATCTCCAGCTCAGTCACTTTCCTATGCCAGGCTGATGAGTGCTAATAAGCACGAAACTGCAGTCCTCGGCTGTAAATGACTGAGTTGGCGGTGTATTTCATATGTTGATTATTCTGAACGAAGAAATTATTGATAAAAGATATAAGTGAATATTATAGAGAGCAAATGCAAGTAAAGAAATAGCATTTGAATTAACTGCAATTGATTGAATTCATACTTTAAATCGAAGATACAATCCAAAAATAAATACAATTTAAACATAACTTATCATACCATCAGACTGAGTACGAACAGAAAGTATTTTTGACGACAGACCAGGTCCATAGCTGTTGTATGCAATGACTCGAAATAAATATGTAGTATCTGGCAACAGGCTTTGAATGTTAACACTCTTCACAGTTGAGTTGAGGACTCTTTCCCTGAATAGGAATTTATCGATATTAAATTAACACTGATATCCAATATCAGTATCATTAAAAAAATTTCAGCTAATAACAATATTGTTAACATTTTTTCAACTAACATTTTTCTTTAATTTTATACCAACAGGAACAATCAAAATATGAATATAGCAGTTCAAAATTGAGAAATTGTAGCTCTAAGTTGCCCCAAATGAGAGAGCATACAATTATTCCTATTGATTGAGAGGGATATTTGCCTCAAGCAATCAGCAAACATGTTTTACTCAATATGCAGAAATAATGCTTGTATTTTATAAAATAGGGTGCTGTTCTCCCAAGTAATCCTAGTTTGAAAATTTAAATGTTACATAATAAGATTTTCAAAGACCCATGGAGACAGTCACACCCATGGGGGCTGCTCCTATCTGCCAGGAAAAAAGAGCATGAATGAGATTCCACTACCACAGTTAACTCTGTAACTTGGAAACTCAACTTTTTATGGTGAATTTCGGGTTTAGCAAGGCAAAATACTTTGGAAACAGATAATTTTGAGCCAGATGCATTTTTAGTGTTGAGCAGTGTTACTCAATAGGAAGGGGTTTAATGAACTTAAAAATGCAAACATTTTTATTGAACAATTCATCCCTGCTGAAAGTGTACTGTCATAGGAACCTGAACTCCTCAAATCCACTTGGGACCCAAGGACTCAAGTCCTGAATGAACACTATGCTACACACGCTTAAGTGTATGTGCACAAGCATGCTTGATTGGGATGTCACTTTGAGGTACTGTACCGTTTCCACTTCTTGTGTAAAGACGACAAGAGAATACATGGTCTTTTAGAGACGTTTAATGACATCAATATTTACAGCTATATTACAAATTACAGATTATTTATTGTTACAAAGATATTTTGAACTGCGTGAGCCACTCCGCGACTCACCAGCTCTTTGCTCTACGAGTGCCTCCCCCTTTGACCTATTTACTTTCTCTTATATACGGAGATTCGTTTGGCGGGGAATGCACCCCCATTTACAACAGTCAGACGATGTTGACAAGGTGGTTGAAAAATGTTCCCTATAGTGTCACAGACATCATATCACACCAAACGGAGAAAGTTTATGTGCACAACAAATGTCCAGCTTCGGATAGAATTCAGCTATTCTGAAGATCTAATTTCGAACATTTCTCAGAAAAGGGGAGCAAAAACCGTATTTACGTGTGGTCTTATACTTATCCAGCTCCCATACTGGTGACAGATATAAAACACCCGCGTAACATGTTTTTCTCACGATGAGTGTGGTCTGGGAAAGAATTACTAGACCGACCCCACACATTGAATCAAAATAGCAAACAACTGGAGAAGTCGCATCGGTATAGTACTACATAATTAAAATAAACCAAAAATTTACCCTACAGAACATTTAGAATTCTTGAAAATTTTACAAAACTGCACTTACCTTGGGGATGACTCATCTCTGTAATATATATAATAACCAATTATATCTTCATTTCTTTGCAAAGGGTGCTGCCAAGATAAAGCGATGAACCGAGTTTCAACAATGACAGCCGTCACATTTACTGGCTCTGATGGGGCGTCTTTATGATACTGAAGCTCTCCTGGTATGTTCACAGAATGAGAAAAAGTAACAGAAGGAAAGGTAGTAGAATCAGAGGAAACTATTTGTAGTATGTTTTTCAATACAATGTTAAAAAGAGAGATGCAGGAAGCAGAAGATAAAATTGGTACAAGAGAACAGATTAGTTTAAGTAAGAAATATATGTGGGGAAAGAAAAAAATAAAAATTATAACCATCATGCATATAAACAATACTACGAAAATAAAATTTGAAAATAAATAAATAAATAAAATAAACCTTAAGAATTTTCAAAAGTATGCACTCAACAGCAACAATGCATGCAATGAATAGTTCTGAAACACTAACACACTAATTGTATATACATCAAAAAAATATATATATATATATTTATGAAAAAGTCTCTAAAAATATAAAAAACCAAAAGAATTATTCTTATTTTCACACACAGTTGTTTATTTAACAGCTTATTACAGTCAAATTCTGTTTGGCAAAAATGACTATGGGTTTCAAAGTAATCTTTTTTCTTTTTTTATTTTATTCATGTTTCACAAGAGCAAAATTTAAAGCTTTAAAACATTGTCTCGTGTTAAAGGTTTATTAAACCTACAAAGAAAAGTCATCTTAGCAGTTTTATAAAAAAAACCTATCAAAAACTTAATAGTACTAAAAATATATGTATATGGTAACTCGCCACAAATCCGGCAATGTCTAAAATCCACGTAATTTTTTTTCCAATTGTTTTTAAATGCCCTTTGTAGCACCTTAATAAAGTTTTTCTCACCATTGTTTATCAAAAACTGTTCTCAGTTTCTCTCCCTCCCTCGCACGTAACCCATCCCATAAAACAAAATGTGTGAGCCTTTTATACATTGGAGGCAGTGAGAAGCAAAGGAATGTAAGTGCACTTTTTTTCAAGTTTTGAGTAAAATGCATTTAACCAACCACTCTCAAAACCAGCCCTAACAAAACTTTGTACTTTTTTTTTCTTTTCTTTTCTTTTTTCTTTTTTTTTTTGCTACTTCTAGTAGTCCCATGGTTTTTTGTTGTCTTTTTTTTTTTGCCCCGCCCCCTCCTTATAAGCCCCAATCGCCACCACTGGACAGATGGACAGAAGAGAGGTTTGCCTACTATTTGTAATGGTTATCTCCAAATTTCTAATGCTGCCGCTTACATCCCTTTGCTTCTCACTGCCTCATTTGTCAACCATGCCATCAACATTTGTTCAACACTGGCTCTTTTTAATGGAGAACTCAATCATTTTAAAGTGTGGTCAATGGTCATTGACAGAAGCTATTCTTATCAAGTGCCTGACACTGCTTTTCATAAACTTTCCAATTGCAACACAACCCACACTAAATCCAGTTTTTCCCACAATTTTGTTGTTTTACCATTCTATCCAAAGATCTCCCCTCATATTGCTAGTATACTCAGCAAATTTGATTTAAAAGTAATTTTCAGACCTCTCAACAAGCTGATTTTTTTTCAAAACTCAAAGATCTTGTTCAAATATTTAATCACTGGTGATTTCATTACATAAACTGAATATCAATCAGGCTATATTGCACAGACAAGACAAGCATTAAAATTTTGGGTTGAAAGAACATGAAAATTATTTGAAAAATTAAGAAACTTCCAAGTAGTTAACAGGGAAACATTGTTGGGGCACAGGTCACAAGTCTAAATTTCTCCATGCTAAGATTATTTATTTGCAAACCTTCCACTGTTGGAAGGTTGGAATTTTTAAAGCTTTTTATATACACAAAAATCTTAATAATACAGTTAACTCCCGGTTATTGGCGGTCGGCATGGGCGCCTACATGCAAAATTGTAAGGACCATGAAATTTCAACCATGGTTTAGCAGGATATTTTCCTCATGGAGGCAAATTTCAGGACAGATTAGAGTCATTAAAATTTGACATTTTTAATTATTTATTCATTAATGGCTGTAGAAGAAATATTTTCATATTTCTGCAAAGAAAAAGTACTAAACGCAAGTAAGTTCTAATTTCCAAGGGGGGGGGGGCCTGAGCCCCAATATATGGGCGCCCTTGGCGGTCAGTTTATCCGCAGCTTGGATTATCCGCGGGTCTTTTCACTATTTTTTTAAACGGTCATTAATTTTTTTTAAACTTATGATTGTGTTATTGTTCGTTTTTAGCTTTTACATATGTATATTTTTTGCATTCAATGCTAGTAGATGGAATGTAGCAATGTTTTTAGTAAAAATTTAAATGTATGTGCGTGTGTTATTTATAGTTTTTAGCTCTTGTACACAGTAGTATTGTTTTTAAATTGTCCTCGGTTTTCGCTTATCGGCGGTTACCATGACAACCCTATTCCACGGATAATCGGGAGTTTACTGTACTTGTAATGAGTCTTTCTCAGTTTCCCACAATTCCTCGGTTTTACTAAAGGGGATCAAATTTACGTTTTTTGAAATCTCTACTGCAAATCAGTGTGCAGAGAATGCTGAAAGCTGATTAGTTTTGAGCTGTTTCTCAAAAATAGCACTCTAGCAAGGTTTTTCATTTTACATCTAGGCAATGATGATGGGGTGATTACCATTGAGACCTGCCTGCGTATTTAAAGTTTGTATTTTCGCCTATTGACGTTGTCCTTATTTTAACACAAACATTGGAAAATAAATTAGACAATGTTGTAACTGCTTTTTCTGGAAATTACCTGACTCAGTTACTATTAGTTGAGCAGTTGACTGAATGCTTCCAGCAGAATTTGTAGCGTAACACTGATAAATTCCGGAATCTGTTTTCACAAGTCCTAAAATCTTCAGATTGTATTCATTTTGTACTTGAAGTATTTGAAAATAGTCACTTTGAATAATTCTATCTCCATTTTTGTACCATTGCACAATTGGACTGGGCTTTCCATATACTTCACAACGCAAAATGATATCTTCTTTTTCTTGAGCATAGCTGTTTTCAGGTTTACGAATAAAGTGGGGAGGAACTGAAAAAACAAAACAAAAAATATACATATACATTCAGAAAATAGTAAAGAGTTCATTTAACAATCACATTTAAGTCGACACAAAATTTAAAAAATTAAAATTTGGATATTTGGACACACTTGGAGGCACTTTTACAGTATAAATAAAATAACATTAATTATGTAAAAGAGAAAAGACAAATGACTTGAATTCGTACTGGAAATTCTCTTCATTCTCCCAAAACTGCTTGATGATACTGTTTTTAGCCACTTTCAGAAGTTACTTTTGGACAGGGTATAAATGTTGACATTCCAGACTGATCAAAATTGAAAAAGTCTACTTGAAATGAACACATCTGCCACAACATCCTTTTTATTTATTTTATTTCTTTAGTTGCACCAATATTTTCACAGTAAAGACCTTAGCTAAACTTTTGCTCCTTAATCTTGAAAGATAAAGGTTTGGATGTTGGACAGTTAATTGTCTTCCTTGATAAGTTGATATCGGCCAGTCTATTATTTCTCCATGCCATAAAAAACTTTATTTAAAGTTTTTACGTAATTAAAAGCAAAAATCTTGGCTTGAACAAAGGACAAGTCATATTGACCTATTTGAAAAGATTTTATAAAATGCAAAAATGACATTTTTACTTTTTTCCATACCCGATTTTAAGAAAAAAGTATTGGATTCGGGAAATTTTTGAATTTTGACTAATTTGCATATTTTTCATAAATGTACTTACCTACAACATCTACAGATGCCATTGTATCAACAGAATCTACAGAGTTTGCAGCTCGACACACGTATGTTCCAACATCGGTCTCGATAATGTTTTCAACAATAAGACTGCCTGATCCTAACATTCGAAATCTACTACCTAAATGCCTGTAAACCATATTCAAATATGTAAACATACATAACTTAAAGAGTACAGTAACAAAAAAAGAATGCAAACTTTAGTACAAAAATTTTTTTACATGCAACAAGAAATGGTAAAATATTATTTTAAGACAATTTACTTACATATACAGAACACATATCAGTAAAATTTCCATAACTGAAGCAAGCAACAAAGACTTTAGAAATATTTGATTCAAAAACATTTTTCAAAATGCAAAAAAGATAAGGCAAGCCATATGATATGTATTCGCTGTCAATTGCATATGGTTAACATTAAACTATTTTCATATTTAGTACACCAAATTCATAAATCTAAACTTTGAGTATAATACATATGAACCAAAAATAACATGTCGATAAATCCAGATCCTGATATAACAATTTTTTTATCGCTTTATTTAAGGGTTTTTTTTCTGATATTGAGTATAAAGTGAAAATTTTCATGTTGTTGAAAGAAATAACAAGATGATTATTCAGTGCAATTTTGAAATTAGTCTTTCAGGATATTTATTGCAGAAAGGGCATAAGTCCAAACTAAAAAAAAAAATTAATTTCAAAGACGAAACGAAACGTAATTTAAGGTGAGGTAATGATCCTACTTATAGCTAGATTAGTCATAAAAATTTTCGTAGAATCCAGTTCATTTCTGAATGAAATAATCACTTTTTATTAATTCCTGAAAAGTTGCATTAGTTGGACTTAAGCCCTTTCTGAAATAATCGATTCAACTGTGGTTCATAAAATCCTGCCCCCAATGAGTCGATTCAGCTGTGAAAAATTGGTGATTCACAAACTACTTTTAATAGCCCATGGGAAAAATCAATCCAATGACCTTCATGTTATTAGCAATATGCTCTTAGGGACCATTCATTAATTACGTAAGGATGATTTTGGCAATTTTTGAACCCCCTCCCCCCATGTAAGGATACGTAAGATTCAATTTCGCTTTTCAAAATAATAAAATAACAAATCATACATCACTGGAATCTTTATTAAAAAAATTTTAAGAACCTTTTTGTGCAACGAAATATTTACTAAAAAGTTGGAATCTAGGCTGAATGTTTTTTCGACATTTTTTTTATGTTTATGATGCGATACTAATTAAAAATAAAACATACCACACATAGTGCGACTCATTTATTATATTTTACACCTTTATGAAACAAATAAAAACAGCTCTTCCTAATACATTTTTTACCTTCCAGACGCAAATGAAATATGATCCCTGCCAAGCCTAATATACGATAACACTGCGCGATATATCTGCGTGATTTCTAATATACGATATCGACTTCGAAAATCTTACGCAAGAATTTGTTTGACCCCCTCCCCAAGTAAGGATATGTAGACATTTTTCTAACCCCCCTCGCCCTCAGGACCCTTACATAATTAATGAATGGCGCCTTACGAATTGAGTAAATGACCCTCCATCTCAGGATGCTACACACTAAAACAAAGCATTATAAAGGCAAGAAAATAAGTTTAAATGGGTGCTTCTATTCGGTTAAACGATTTTTTCAAAGTTATACTACAATTTACCAAGTTAAAATTAATGCCTTGTTTCCTGACTTTAACAACAACTTTCTCTCTGCAGCTCAGAGTACTGCAGTGAGTTAAATTACACATTAATGGAGATTTGGATCAAAATTCTGCTGAAGAAAGTAAAAAATATTTTTTGGCCTAAGGAGATTCGAACTCACAATCTTTGCCATTATAAGCACAATGCTCTAACCAGCTGAGCCAATTGGTCTCCATTTTGGGATGCTATGCATTGAAGCAATGAATAATTAAAAAAAAGGAAAAAATTTTTTTTCCTTTTTTTTTTTTTTTTTTTGACAAAAGAATAGAATTGTGAAAATTGTCTCTCTATTTTTAGCAGAAAGCAATAAAAAATCTTTTAAATGATGCCATACCTATTTAGTTTGACAAAGAATTGGAGACGTTACGACATTGTCACAAAAAAAAAAACAAAATCTTTGAGAAATAAGATTTAAGATACAATTCAAAATTAAATCAACAACTTACAAAAAATCTATTGCTGAGCCATCTTTTAACCAATCGATTCTAGGCTTGGGACTTCCATTAGCAGCACAATCTAGAGTGAGGTTAGAACCTTTATGAACGACAGTCGTTTTTGGAGGAGTAGCAATGAACGCTGGAGGGGATTCTCTGTCATCAACTGTTGTAAATGTAAATGAGAATGCACACATAAATTATTTTTAGAAAGTTAACTTTACTAAGTTACAATTTTAAAGTAAAATAGTTAATCATTTTTAAAGTGTAAATCTCCCTAAACACAAATGATTTAAGTATGATATCACACAGAAAAATGATGTATCTTGAGTAAAAATAAAATTAATTAAAGTTAAAAAAAAAACTTTATCAAAAGAAAAAGATTAAGAACACATTGCTCAAAAGCTCCTAACAAAGCTTTCTTATGAAAAATTTTAGTAGAGGATGCATTAATTGAAGCAGTGAGAAACAAATGGGTGTAAGTGGATATTTTCAAGTTTTGAGTAAAAAGCGTATAAAGGTTACGCCCTAGGTAGGCTTTCATTGAATTTTTTCTCTAAATCATGCTATACAGCAACACCTACCAGGGCTAATAGTACTATATCTTGCCCCAAGACAGAGGAGGGGTTCACCTACCATTTGTACTCTTTATCTCCAAATTGTTAATTTTGCCACTTGCATCCCTTTGCTTCTCACTGCCTCAATTGATTCTTATAGCACAAGAGCTTTACCTAGTACAGAAAACTCCTGATTAGCCGTGAAACAGGGCAAGGCCGTATCCAGAATTTTTTTTCGGGAGGGGCCCGGAATAGCACATTGCCCTAACACACACACACATGTAGTATATATAGACACACCAAACGCATAAAAATGTTAACATAGAAGCCTTTTTGTCTCGATTTTTAATGATTCCACTGTTTGGACTGTTGTTATTTTAATTCTTATTATTTTTCTTATTCACCTTGTAGTGGTAAGGATAACAAGAGAGTGTCCCTTTGATTCGGATGTAGAACATCCATAATTTCAGGGGGTCCGGGGGTTTTCCCCCGAGAAATTTTCGAAAAAAAATCTGTATTTTGAGGCCTTATATTAGGTAATTAAGACTACAAAAATATGAAAAAAAAAATAAGCAAACAAAGTCTTTTAAAAGTTATACATTCTTTTGCAAATCAAAATCAAACAAAATAAAAATTGCTTGCTCGACAAATCATGGAACTTAATGGACAGAGAGGAAAAACGAGAGAGGAGAAAAGAGAAGCACTTCGTCATCTGCTCATATCGGCTTTTAGTGAAGTTTGTTTTTGATCGCTCCCCGTACCCCCATTTTTTTTTTTTTTTCATTAAATGCCCTACAGTATGAAAATTGTACAAAATTGTTTCAAAGAAATGGTGTAGACATTCAAAAAATAAGAACGGAAGAGTAATATTCTAGCCATTTGGACGATTCATACTTTATTTTCTTGATAAGATACAAAATTGAAGAACTTTTCAAGAAATTTCAAAAATTTAAATAATTTTCAAAGACTCTCGAACAGTTGAAATTATTTGAAGCTCTTTATTTACACTTTTCAGAAGTTGATTGCACAATCTTAAAAAATGATTATAAATTTGTAAGACACACCCGTTTTAAATTAAAAATAAATGCAACGAAATATTTCTCAAAGCGAACTTTTTTTTTTCAATCACAAGTAATGCAGAAAATGAAAGAGAGTAGAGTAAGTGTTATTTTTTTTCTCATACTAAAGGTATTAACAGTATGCAGTAGAAGTAAGAAAAAAAAACAAGCAATAACAAAAGAACTTCCATGATACTGAATTCGGCATTAAATAAATGCAAGACAAGAAACATATCAGTCACAAAAATGATCTTGAAAATTATGCTACAAAAACGTGAGAATCGTGATTTTTGCATTTTTTACTCAGGATGTATCAAGGAGCTGAATTTGGCACATCTTGGTAACAAAATACTCGCCTAATCGGAAACTAGGGGCCCAGCCTTGGGGAGTCCCCGGCTCAAAATCAGTACAGTGTAAGTTTTATAGGAGTTTTGGGGGAAGGAGGGCAGGGTCGTGCACAGAGGGGAGAAGGGACACCTGTTGGCCTGGGCCCAAGCTAAATGGGGCCCAATATTTTAAAACCTACAGTTGAAAATATGGGTAAACAATATGGAGGGGGCCCAAAAAAAGCATTTGTGACAGTCCCAAAATTTCTGTGCACGCTCTTGGAGGAGGAAGTGCACAGAAGTCAGTTCGGTAGACTTGAAAAGTCTACCGAACTGACAAAGGCCCTGCCTTAACCCTGAACTGCCCTTAGTTGAATTGGGAAAGAGAGCAGGAAGTCCTAATTAAAGGTCTAAATTTCAAGTGTGAAATGAGAACTAGAACTGCTTTTTCTGTATTTCTTCAAAATATTATAAATTCTGAATAGTAGCAAAATTAAGAATAAAAAAAAACTTTATTTTCCTTTTCTGACATTAGGAATTTAAAAATAAAAAAAAACCTTCTTCTGTTTTACGATACAAAATATTTCGGGTTTCGGGGGGGGGGGGGGGGGGGGGGGGCGGGCCCGTCAGGCCCCATACGGCCCTGAAACAGGGTGGCGTGATTACAAAGGATAATCAGTAAAAGTGGTTTTAAAAAAACGATACTGTCTGCAATAGCTCTTAAAAAAGTCAAAAATACTCACATGCGTTTCAACTAGATCAAAAAATAATAAGTATATGAACAAAATTTAAGTTTATCTTCATTTTAAATAATTTTTTCAACTTATGCTTATCCCTCTGGAAATTTTTCTCCCTAAAAAAAAATAAAATCTGAGGTCTTTATTTTTATCCAGAAGAAAGAACTGCAAATGATTTTCTTTCCCCTTGAATGTATTTATTTTGATGTGCTTTTATTTCTGCATTCTTCTTAATTTTCTTTTGAAAACAATTAATGTTTTTTTTCTTTTTTTGTGGAACAACTAATACACGGTATAACTTTGATTTAACAATACCCGACTTAACAATTTCCTCAATTTAAAGAAAAGTTAAGTGAATGTCTATGCTCCTTGAATTAACGATTTCCTTGATTTAACGATAACTTTTTCCTGTTCCTTGATAATTGTTAAATAGAGGTTATACTGTATTAGCTTTGTTTCCACTGTTTAAAGGCACTGCTACTTTATTTGTTTATTTGTATTTTACATATCTATTTCATCCCCCCTCCCCTTTGCGAGAGAGGCAAATTTTTCTTTTAGAAATCAGGCTTTTAATATTAAATGTATGTTTGACAAAATTTGCAATTGTAGCTAATTAACAGAATATCGATTAGATGTTCGAAAGCTGATGTTGGTATACGAGAAAGAAGGTTCATTCAGTTCTAGTCAGAGCTTCTTGTTATTATTTAAACTACTTAGTGTTTCAGTTTGTTGCCTTTCTTTAGGGGTGGGGTGACTTTTCATCCTTAACCTCGAGATCTCTTTCTTGAAAAAAGCGGTTATTTTTAACCCTAAAACAGGTGCATGCAATGACTTTGCAAATATGTTCACAGAAAGGTTGCTTAACTATCTTTAAATACGCATAATAATATGGAGGGTCTGTTTTGATCCTAGCCGGTCGGTCGAAGATCCATCGTCTTCATTAAGGGTGACTGGGGGACCTTAAATACGCTTGTAGTCGCAAAGTCCTCCAAGTGAAACAATACCTCTGGGGGGGGGGGTGCTAAATTCTGCTTCTGGTTTAGTTCTAAATTGTTGAACTGTCCGTAGATGGTGCTGCCATCTATCCTGCTGTCTGAGCCAAATTGGACTTCCACATAAAATAGGTGCTCCATTAAAGGAAAGCCGTACATCTTTCCCTTAAATTGAGCAGACCCACTACTTGGGCTTGGGTTCTCAAGTGGCATAAGTAACAACAACAACAACGACATAATACATTGTGTCAAAATGTTTAAACAATAATGAAAAATCTTTGCAAAAAGAAATGAGTTGATAATTTTATTTGACAGCATTGCACAAACAAAATACAAGCACGAACAAAAAAAAAAAAAAAAAAACAGCATGTGAAATCAAAGAAAGGTAGCCAATCCTTTTAAATGGAGGGAAAGGATTCAGAATGTGGAGGGAAAAATTATTTAAATTACTTTTAAAATGAAAATTAAAACCTATACCATTTAATTTTAATAGTTTTACTGCATAAGCTGTAAGCTGAACTACAATCATGTATCCGCAGCCTGGTCAGGCCATCTACAGACTGCAGTTTCACCCCTGTTGTGAACACATTAATCTGGAATCACAACAGGGGTGATTCCAGAATATACTGGTAGATATTACATAATAGTAGTTATGGATATATTACATAATAGTAGTTATTGACTACATAATAGTAGTCAATAACTACTATTATGTAATGTTATTAAGTATTCCAGACTAATAAGCCCATAACAAGTACAAAAATGCAGTTTCTGGATGTTGTAACTGAGCTGTTGGTACACGCTTGTAGTTTTACTGTAGTAATATACTTAAACCAAACTATGTGGCACGAGAGCCAGTGAGGTCCAAAGCCTACTATGCCCAACTCAGTTTTCCTGACCAGGGGCTCTGGGATGGAAGGCAGATGTCCCCGTTACAGGGTTTGTATTCAATTTCAGAAATAAAATGAAGGAGTTTTGGAGGAGTTTTGAAGGAGTAAAATGAGATTTTGGATGAATACTAACGGGCTGTCATTATATGTATAAATAATGTCTTTATCACAAAGTGTCACACTTCAGCTAACTACTCCCACTTGTCACATGTCATATTTTTTATAAACATATAGTTACAATAACTGTGTGATGTCACTTTTTGTCACCCTCTCTCTTCCCCTTGTCACAATTTCATGAGCTCGTCTCCTCCTCAAGGCACAACATCAATTGTGTATGACCCATTTTACAATATCATAACTTTATGTTAAAAAAACAATTGTTCAGTAAATCAATCACCTAATATAGTACATCTACTTATATTTTTAAATATTTAAATAATAATTAGACAACTTGACTTTTGCTGCTGAGAGTGTGGAGGAGGGAAAAACAATAATCATAAAACTTGGAAAAAAAAAAAAAAAGCCAATCACCAACATGTTTCACTTCAGTTATGAAATGTCTTAGTCATCTAATGAAATTTTCACCTTAAAATTTTATGACTCAACTATGATCAATTTGTAAATCACATCTTTCTCAAAAAAAAAAATTAATGCATGAAATTATTACATTAAAATCGCCCTTGTGACAACGTTAGTTGTCGATCGAAGTATTTTAAGTTAATGTCATAGAGGAAGAGTATGTGGTCTTGAACTACAAAAGAAGGAGTTTTGAAGGAGTTAAAACCAAAATGAAAGAGTTTGAAGGGCCCTTCAAAACAAATTCCAAAATGAAGGAATATTGGAGGAGTTTTGAAGGAGCGTGCGAACCCTGGGTTAGATAGTCGGCCTAATGCAGAAACCCCAGTGTGTGGTTCCCAAGCATGCTTGGTACTCATTTTATCAACCCATTGAAGGGATGAATGGTTGAGTCAACCATGCCCAACCCGGGAATAGAACTCCGGGCCTGTAGCGTGGGAGCGCAGTGAGCTACTGGGCTTCAGTATAACAGACATAGCATATATAATTCTAAAAAGCTTACCATAATCCGCAATTACAGTGAGATTCCCAAGCTCACTTCTTCGAGTTTTACCAGCACTAACAGCTGTACAATGATATGTGCCTGCATCTGTATTAGTGACATCATCTATTTCCAATGCTCCACTTGGCAAAATAGTCATTCGTGTTTGATCTATATAAAGTGGCTGTTCATTTTTAAACCAACGAATAGTGGCAGGTGGAATGCCTTGAATTGAACATGGAAAAAATACAGTTTGGTGTTGATAGACTGTTGTATGGTTTGGGCTCTGGTCAAAAGGTGGCAGTGCTAAAACAAAATATTAAAAATTAAGGTGAAATACAGAAAAAAAGAAAAATAAACTAATTATTTAAATAGCTCTTTGTAAAGCTAAACATGTTTTAAACTTTATAAATAGCTAAAAATAGATAAGCATCAAAAATATGAATTAAGAAATAATTATCTCCAAAGTAAGCGAATAACATTTTTCTTTTTTGTTCAGGGAAGTGCGTGTAACACGAGAATAGGCTTTAAAATCAATACAACTTTTTGTCATGAGACAATTTAAAATGGCTATTTGTAAGAAAAGCAAAACAAGAGAAAAGGTTTCAAATCACTTTAACTAGGGAGTTAGGATTTTTCCCCAAAACAAATAATGTTTTTCGAAGTTAAATAAATACCTTTGTGCATAAGAAGTAAAATAAGCCTTTTCATCCATATGCTCATTTCTTTTGCATTGGAAAAGACGTTCCTTGTAACACCGAAACACATGTCTGCAGTAATCTGCAACTGTGCTATACGTTGTCATTTCTTATTGTAAAGTTGTTTTTTTTTCCTTTAATCTTTTATCATTTTTACATAAGATTTTTTTGAAGATGCATTTCTAACAATTAATGAATTTTTTGTTTACTAGCATAATTATATTTTACAATTCTTACGTAACACTTATTTATACTATTACACAGTCAAACACTGCTAAAAACTCGTTAAGGCGAACTTTTGTGTAGAGCAAAATAAATGCCATTCCCCGTCGGATAAAGCTACAAATTAGTGTTAAATCAATCACTTAACACGAAGAGGATTTAGACGAAATCCCGCATAAGGGGAAGAAAATTTTAAGGTCTTGAAAAAAAAAAGAAAATCCCCATAATTTTACATGAAATTACTTTTGAAAGTTAAAAGATCTGCACTTGAACACAAGCGATATGGATAGTAGCGAAAAAATGCCTTTCCTTGTGTAGGAAAATCGGGGAAACGACGTTGCTTCAAGAAAGTATGAACTTTAGCAGTAGACTATGCTTACAGTAAAAAAGCTTGGATGAACAGTGAAGTCTTCACTAAGTGGGTGAAAAACCTAGATTTAAAATTTCATAGTGAAAAAAAAAGTCTAATTCTGGACACACTGTTCTGCCTATGTAGAGGTTTAAAATCTAAAAGCAATCAAGTGTTTTTTTTACCTGTCAACACTACAGCAAAAATCCTATCTTGCGATTAAGGAAAAATCAGATGTTTGAAAATGCACTGTCATAGAGAAATGGTCCAAATAGCCATTGCATGCTTAGAATTACTTGTGTTTCTTACTTAAACTATAAATATAAATGCTTGGGTGTACATTTTTGTACAAAGGTTGGTTCCTAAATTTTCTGACACACAAAAACAAAAAGACTGATCTTCTTACACTAAATCTGGTAAACCTGAGAATCGGTTAACGCAAAATATTTAGGTGTCCCCGTCGAATTCCTGTTAAAGAGGTCTGACTGTATCATTGACCTGGTCTAGGTGCCCAGGACCAGGGGGACATAAAACAACAACTGTTTGCAATCGACTTTACTATAACTCAGTAAACACTTTCATAAACAACTCTGAACACACAAAAATGCTAATTTAAACTTACATGCAACTTGAAGCTTCACTTCTCGGCTTATAATTGTTCCTACACCAGGTATTGAAGCTGTGCACTGATAGAGACCTTCATCAGGTCTTTCAATTCTACTATGGAAAACTCTTGAGAAGGCTAAAGACCCATTTCTTAATATAGTTCTGAAAAAGCAAAGGTTAACTAATAGCATTAGTCAGGGTTTGTTGATTTAAATCAGCTTGATTTAAATCATGATTTGAAATCAAGTGATTTGAAAAAAAATCATCCGATTTAAATCAATTGATTTGAATCAAGTGATTTTTTTTAAAAAAATTATCAATTAAAATCAGTTGATTTTATTTTTATAAATTAATTTTGCATTTTTTGAATGTATTGCTCTAAAATTAACTACATTGCATTATACTATCTCAACTTCAACGGGCAAAACTACATAGGTCCCTCTTTCTATGTGTGTACTAACAGATCTTCACTATTGCAATATTGCTTTTACTCCAAAATTACACTTCAGAACAAAATAAAATTTTGCAATTTTTCTTATACACCATGACTAATACAGTTAAGAAAAGTAATTGCTCAACCATATTATTTTACACTAAAAACGTACATGATGATGGAAACCTTATCTTAAAGTAAAGCATAAAACAAAATCACATCTTATCTAAGCATTATAACGCATTTATAAATTTTTAAAAATGGATTGAATAGTTAGAGAACTTACCTTAATTTTAAAAGTAACCTGAATGGATTCATCTATGGTATCAAATATTTTTCGTTTATAAATGTAAAATAATTAATATTGACAAATTTTAGAATATTTTTAAAAAAAATTTAAATCTGATTTAAAATTTTAAAAAATATGATTTTTTTTTTATTTAAAAAAAATCACGAACTCTGGCATTAGTAGAATACTTTTCAAACTTAAGTCTAAAAATTTAGCTAGAAGGGGAATTCTGGGGTTCAAACAACCCCAATCCCAGAAATTCAGCAAAAAGTTTTCAATTTTGTTAAAAATTAAAATAATCTTTCTGCTGGTCCTTTTATAGCTTCTTAACTACATAACTACTACTACATAACTATAAATGTAAAGGATAGCTATTATTTGAGAAACATACATCTTTGTCTATAATATTTACAGTGCAGAGTGATAAAATTGTTAGTTAAATTATAAATGCATCAATTGTCCATTGTTTGAGCCCCATGTTTTTCCTTTTAGAGCTTACAAGTATTTTGACAGCTATTAGAAACTTACAATTACAAATTTTCCAGACAATCTGTAAGAATTTCTAAAACTGTATGGGGCTTAAAATCCACATGAAGCTCAGAGAAAGTATTTTGCACTTTTTAGTTCATTTTAAAAACATGGTACATTAAAAAGTGGGAATGTCTTAAAAATAAATATACAACAATAGCTAAATGTATGTATATGAGAAAAAGAAAAACCTTCTATTATCGTCAGCTAAAAAATCTAATGAAAGTCCATCTTTCTTCCATTCTATAACTGGGGGAGGATTTCCAGCTGCTGAACAATTCAGAATGGCTGGGCTATCTTTTATCACAATTACATCGTTAGGTTCCACAACAAAATTCAAGTCTGAAAATGCGGCACCATCTGAAAGGGAAAAGGAAGTAGATTAAATACAGAACAGGCAGTAATCCTGGCTGTAGAACACAGGAAAATAGAGCCTACATGCCCACAACAAGGAGCATTTACATTCACTTAGCACTATATAATTTAGTCAGTGGCGCCTCGTGGGAGGGGCCGGAGGGTGCCTGGGCCCCCTCACTATTTTCAGACAATAATATATATTTTTATTTATTTTCCCTTTTTTGTGTGCGTACGAGCTTGAAATTAAAAAATTAAAAACGGATTGTAGTCTTTTCCTGCGCATAACCCGCGGATTATCTGTTAAACAAGTGTAAAGTTAATGGGGTACGGATCATATGCTGTTGCGGATTATCTGTTCTTTTTTCTCCCTCAAAACCAACGCTTTGAACTCCAATACTTACAGCAGGATTCCCAGAGACTGTTGACATGCCTGTATGCTGTTTATTTTTCATAGCTTGAATGTTCAGGCTATGTAAAATAAACAACATACAGTAAGGGAAGAAGCCTTCATTTGCACAAGGTTAGACAGTTTGCTCCTTGGTTGACTCTTTACCTTCAAGTAATTAGCGTACGATAATGATAAATTAGAGTTTAAAATGAATAGGTATAATTTTATCTATTTAAAACAAATAATTATTTCAAGAAAGTTTTAAAAAATTATTTTAAAAAATTATTTTTTCTCTTTAAAAACCGGGGGGGGGGGGGGGGGTGCGAGTGGACCCATGATCTGGCCTCCTCACTTTTTCAAGGCACGAGCCGCCACTGAATTTGGTATGTGTAGTTTCCCTGCATCCAACCTGCCAAAAGTTGTCGATTAGAGGTTTCTGGAGGGGTGCCCACCTGGGGCTCATGGCACAGGACTGTGCCATTGAAATTTTTAGGAAGGGTTGTTTTGAGTGGTATTTTTTGCATTTCTTGGGAAGCTCATGCCTTGGGGGGGAAGGAGGGGTCTTCCTGATACTGGGGGGGGGTGCCCTTGATATTAGGGGGGTGGGCATCCCTGGTTTCTGCAACCTTTTTGCAAAAGGGGCTTCACATGATAAAAAGGGAAGGAGACCTGAGTCAATTGGAGTTTACTTTTAACAAAAGATTAACATCATTCAAATACATCAATATGAATCACTCTTTATTCATTATTTAT
The DNA here is from genome assembly GCF_026930045.1 of Uloborus diversus. NCBI lineage: Eukaryota > Metazoa > Arthropoda > Arachnida > Araneae > Uloboridae > Uloborus > Uloborus diversus. The sequence goes on along the minus strand of NC_072734.1, from coordinate 163,360,494 downwards.
TTATTATTACTCATTAAAAAGGGAAGAAATAACATAATGAAATAAAATAGCATCTAAATTAAGAAATACTAATACTAATCACATATTAAAATAAGTTCTGAAGACAAAACGCTCGTGTACTTCTTTTGCTAGAACCCAAAAAGAAATTCAAAACATGGAACAATGAGTAAATGAAATGCTAAGAAATGTTTATTATTCAAACAGGGACTTGTTGTGTATTTAATTTCTACATAAGGATTTCTACTTCATTTCCTTTTTTCTCTCTTCATTGAATTGATTAAAACATCTATTTGTGAAACATAGTTTGATTGCAAGTTTCCTTAAAGTATCTGAAGTTAAGTCAATTGAACACTCATTTATAAATATTACAGGAGTGCCCCCTCCCCCTCAAAAAAAAAAAAAAAAAAAAAAGAGAGATCAAAACGCGAATAAAATTACCATGCACCCCTCCCTCTTCTTGTGGACATCCCAGTATACTTGGAAATTTCGTTTATAAGTACGAAAAATTCCGGTATTTTCAGAGAAAATAGCTCTGAAAAAGTAGATATAGTGAAAGGGATCAAAACATGGAGTTTTGCACCAAGCAATGGTAGCCACCTGGGGAGGGTCACAGGGGTATTTTTAAGGGGGTTCTGATTTCGGGGTCATCCCCCTCCCCCCGCCCAGAACCAAGTGCGAAAATTATGTGTTTTTTAGAAACAAAAATCTACATTCAGATTGAAAAAGTGATATCCTTCACGACCTCAATGACCGAGTTTTACCGAAAAGGAAAAAAAGAAAAATATATAGCGGCTTTTTTATGCAAAGTAGTAGTCCAGAAAAGCTCGTTTCGTAAAGCAAAAAACAATCAAGTGTTACTGCAAATGTTAATATGTTGGTAAACCCCCTCCGGCGCGCCAGGAGAAACGAATTTTTGCTAACGCATACCGTAGCTGAAAATCTGGTAACTGCAGAAAAAATGAAGGAAAAGGGGGAGGTGTAAGAGCCCGTACTATCGCACCGTTTGTTTCGGAGTTATTTGACCTTGACTTATAACCCGCCTCTGACTCGTGGAGCAAGTTAAAAAGCCTTCCTAACGAACTCGGTCCGGCGCGGAATTTTAACAGTGGCGAAATAAGTTTGCTCCCGCAAGTTCAGCGAACGCAAAATAGAACCATCCAAAATAAACAAGTATCGATTTTTTTACTTTTTCAAATCGATCAAGTAACCTAATAAGAACAAAAATAAACATTCAGAAGAAGTGAACCAAGAACGCGTAGTAATGATGCTTGATTCAAGAGATGCGGGAGAACTTTCTTGATGAAATTTTAATGCAGATTTTACCAGGCCTATCACTGAAAAGGATCAGGGAGAGGTCAATTCCCCCCCCCCCCACCTTCTATGAAAATTATTGTATTAAACATGAAAGTGGGAGTGGTTTCAGTTGTTTTTCGGTATAGTTTACACTTCTCAATGGTTTACACTGAGTATAAACCCCTTTGATCCGACCGGAAATTCCTCCCCCTCCCTCGGAAATTTTTGAAAATGACGGGCCTGGAATTTGCCCTCAAAATTCAACTCATTGCAGCAATTTGTACTTTTTTGACGTTATTTCTTCTGTACTGTTCAGCACAAAGGTATTTATTTATCTTAAGGACAAGTTTCGTTTAAGTCCGTTAGTGAAAGAAAGCAATGTTAAAAAAAGAGCAGGGAAAAACTGATGAAGTTGCCGATGGATCAGGCGGAAGGGGGGGGGGGCTGTAATTCCGAACAGCGGAAGGAGATTGCCCCATTGGAAATTTTTAATGATTGATGAAACAAAAAATATACTTGAAAGGATAGGCTTTAAAATGTTCTGCCGAAACAATAAAGACTCAAAGGAAGTAAAATTAGCCGTTTCACACAAAAAAATTCGCAATTCAAATAAACTATTGGAGGCGCAGCAGTCTCTGGCCAATGGCTGCTGATAGAGGAAAAACTAAAACAATGACTGTCCAAAGAGACATTTGCATTGTCCGCGTAAAATTGAACTGTTTTACCTTACAGTCTTAGCAGACTCGTCATTTAGAGGGGTCAGGTTGCCCCTGACTTAGGAAAATTAGTAAGTGGGCGTGGTTTTTGCTGTTTTTCGGAGTAGTTTACATTAAGTATAAACCCCTTTGCTCCGACCGGAAATTTTTGAAAATGAGGGGCCTGGATTTTGCCCTCAAAACTCAATTCATTGCAGCAATTTGTGCTTATTTGACGTTATTTCTTTACTGTTCAGCACAAAGGTATTTGTTTATCTTAAGGAAAAGTTTCGTTTAAGTCCGTTAATGAAAGAAAGCAATGTTAAAAAAAGAGCAAGAAAAACTGATCAAGTAGCCGATTGATCGGACGAAAGGGGGATGGGGGGGGGTGTAATTACGAACTACGGAAGGAGATTACCACCTTGGAAATTTTTAAAGGAGATTAATGAAACAAACAATATACTTGAAAGGATAGGCTTTAAAATGTTCTGCTGAAACAATAAAGACTCAAATGAAGTAAAATTGGCCGTTTCACACGAAAAAAAATCATTTAACATTCAAAATAAATTTACAGTTCAAATAAACTATTGGAGGCGCTGCAGTATCTGGCCAATGGCTGCTGAAAGAGATAAAACAAAGACAATGACAGTCCAAAGAGACATCTGTATTGTCCGCGTAAAATTGAATTGTTTTATCTTACGGTCTTAGCAGACCCGTCATTTAGGAGGGTCAAGCAAGGACGGATACAAGGGAGGGGCGCTGGGGGGCGATCGCCCCCTTCTTGAACGAGATACAGGAACTTTCTTCATTTATATTTTCGATATTAACTTCCAAAAACAGCAATTTTATATCATCTTCGATGGTGTTAGGAGAAAGAGAACTCTTCCCTGCAATTTTCCCCGGATCTGAAGTCTTAAAAACGCTATCGTAGTCCATCCCTTATTACTCTGGAGGTAGGGACCGGAACTTTCTACCGTATTTTTTTCGAGATTGAAATTCCAAAACCTCAATTTTAGATGATCTTTGTTCGATAATATTAAAGATAGGTCCACGGGCTCCCCCTGGATTTTTTGAAAAACACACATCTGTAGACATCTTTGATTACTTAAAGGTAAGCGATGGAGTTTATTACACTCCTTCGAAAATCTTCAGAAAATGCAGTTTTGAAGAGCAATGAGTAAAAAATCACCCTCTCCTTGAACATTTTCTGGATCCGATCTGGGATCAGGGTTGCCCCCCTGACTTTAGAAAATTAGTAAGTGGGCGTGGTTTTTGATGTTTTTCGGTATTATATGCATTGAGTATATACTCTCCCCCTCCCCCCCCCCGAAAAAATCAAAATGACGTGTCTAACTCTTACGCTAATTCTTAGATCTTTGCAAGGTGACGTACCCAGGCTCTAGAACTGCGAATAACATAGGCGGGTTCGTACGGGCAAGGAGGGGAATTGCCCCTCATTTTTCAGAGTTAAAACTTAATGATGGATTTAAAAATGATTTTTTTTTTTTTTTTTTTTGGGCAGATTCATTTATTTCACGAAAGTAACTAAAAATTTCAAATAAATAGACTTTTGCATCATTTTATAAGAATGGAACTTTAAAATGGAAGTGGAAAGTGTACGGTGGCCATCCGTCCCGACTTTTGATGCCATATTTCACATTTTAAGAAGTTATTTAATCAACAATATTTGCCCAATTTTACAAAAACAAAAACAAAAAAAAACAAAAATGAATGAATGAATGAAAAGAAAAAAAAAAGAAAGAAAAGAAAAAAAAAAATCAGTTTTGGAACCACACCCCCAAACTCCCACACCTCTTTTAACCCCCCACTTTTTTGGTGCAGAAGCTGCATATGGCGAATAACGAAACAAACATTGCAAACATGTTTATTGCAAAAATCGCAGGAGTATTAAATTATGAGGAAATTTTAGAACGCCTTCGCAAAAAACACGCTTTCGAACACGGGTGTTCCTCCATGATCAAGTCATCGGCTGAGTACTATAACTAGATAGCTACAAACTTAGAAAAAATAGAATGTTTCAATTTTGTTGCAACTTCTTATTCGAAAGAAGACATAAAAGCTCGTTCAATAACATAAAATCAAGTCTTTACATAAACCAAAAATCGTTTAAAAAAACTATTTGTTGAACTACAAAGCAGTATATATATATATATATATATATATATATATATATATATATATATATATATATATATATATATATATATATATATATATATATATATATATATATATATATATATATAAACTGAAATGTAGTTATCAACTTGTAGTATACACCCCACAAAGGAATAAAAGTATTTTAAAAATAAATGATGAAGTCCGCCACGGTCGTAACGGGGGAGGGGGGGGGGTAAACCTAGAACCTTTAGTTTAGCTGATGTACCAATTCCTAAAATTTTAAAATGTTAATAAATCATTCAAAAATGCGTTTTAAAAAATCGAAAACTTTTAAATATGATCTTGCTATTAATCTCGTTGCTGATCTTTCTGTCTGTGTTTATTTATTATTAGTTCTACGGGATCAATCTGTTGACAGCACCAGGTGTAAATTGTTTTAATTATTTAAATGCAATACAGTCGAATCTCGATGACACGAAGCTTATAACTCGAATATTAAGTTTTTTCAAAGTTTTCATTGGGTCCCAAACTCTTGAGACTGTTGTGAAAACTTCCCATAGCTCGAACTACCAATAACTCGAACGATTTAGTAGGTCCCTTGGGACTTCAAGTTGTCGAGAGTTGACTGTAATTTAAACATTCTACATATTCAGTAATATGTGATGTAGTTCATACAAAATTGGCAGTGTAGTGACCATTAAATTCAACGTGCAATAATACTATAACCAGTGCTGTAGTTGTAGAGAAATATAGTTTTTTATAGCAAAAATGATGCAAATGTAAAGTGGTTTTAACCTTACTTTTTTTTGGCTGAGTTCCCCCCCCCCCCCTCCCTCCCCCAAATCCCAAGGTGAGCTACCCCAAACATTTTTTTCCAACAGAACTGACTAACTATATTGTACTACTGTCCCGTTCGGTACAAAAAATAAATAAATTTAAAACATTTTAGGGAGGTTGTGTGATCTTATAAATGATGAAGAACGTGTCCCATCGTTAACGGGATCCTACAGTTTTATTCATATGAAATATTCACCATTGACTTACATTTGGAAATTGACAAAAAAAAAAAAAAAAAAAAAAAAAAAACACACACACACACAAAGAAATCCGATTAGATTAAAGGGCAAGGCATCCAGAGTGTATGTATGCATCAGCAGACTCAGACACCACATGAATCCTGAACTTGTGTGATATCATTCCACCATCAAGCGTTCATCGCCGTCCGTTGAATCGCCATGCAGTCTGCACAGGATTTCAATCTGAGATGGAGGCGGGGAGTCCGCTTCATACCTCAGAAAGTCATTAGGCCATTTGGGAGGGCAGGAAAAACTCATCAATTTCGCTGACTAACATCGTAATCCCCCCTTCTGCCATGACACATTCCACCTGGGTGCTGGAGAACCGTTTCTGAGTCACACGTTTCCAACGGGATAGACTTGGGACATAACATAACTCGGCTGCCGAGCAAAAATGCCTTCAAACCAGCTGGTTCCCGCGAAAGAATGTTTTCGATGATGAAGAAAATAGTCCCACATACCCTTCAAAGAAGTGCAAAAGATATACAGTCGAGCCCGCTTGTTAGAATATCGGTTCATTGAATATCCCGCTTAAAATCACATTTTCAATGTACCAAACCAATGTAATGTGTTGTTTGGATTCCAGTTCATGGAATATCCCGCTTATTAGAATATTGTTTTGTGGCAAAATGGCTATTCCATTAAGCGGGTTCAACTGTATTCTGGCTTCTCGTAAACTAAGCTATTAATCATTTCATATTACAAAAAATCGACACATATATTGTACTGACTGACGCAGTGTGGAAGGGGGACATGTTTGCAACATTTTGAACGAACTGTTCTACAAATTAATAAAATTTTTCAAGTTTTTGAAACCCAGCGCCAAGTTTGAGTCCAATGTAGCGATTTTGTAGTTTTTTAGAAATTGCAACTTCATTGCCATCGAAGCAGTGCCATCTTGCACTTCTTCGAACAATGAAAACCTTTGAATTAACTGGACGGGAGGAGGGGGGGAGGTGTTATCTATGCGTTATCAGAACATATTTTTTCATTGCATTAAAGTACTTCTAACCAGGGCTGTGGAGTCGGAGTCAAAGAGTCGGAGTCGGACTGATTTTGGGGTAAAGGAGTCGGAGTCGTTAGAAAACATGCAAACTCCGACTCCGGGTTTATTTTTTTCTTTCCTTTTCACTGACTCTCCTTGCATTTTTTAAAAACTGACTACCAATTGTTTCGATTACATGTATAAAAAGATACTAATGAAAAAATAATTGCCATTATGGCAATCAGCTAGCTTGCTTTTTAACTTAACTAATAGCAACTGTCAGCAAACGATTTTGTTGCCTAACAATTTCATGTAATCAATTTCAAATAAAAATAGAAATATAGTGTTTTGTTCAATCTCAGTTATAAAATAGTAAAAGGAACATAACAATTTAGTAAGTCGAGACCCGTAGCTCAGTTGGACACTTTTGAGGGTAAACGGCAAATTCAAATAAGTTTTGGCGCGAAAGCACCAATCCAAAAGATTCGATGAAATAATCTAATGGTTTTTTCTTTATTAAGACTATTTCTATAAGCTTGGTTCTCACTAAAAAGTATGGAACAAAATAAGTGTAAATGATTTCTTGATTACAACACTCAATAATTGCAGTTAATCTTAAAATCTTCATATTAAGGTTAATTCTAAAGCAGCCAATAAAATTTAAATTAAAAATGTAGCGAAGAAGAAATATAGTTATGGTAAAATCTATTCGTATAAATTTGTATAACACCGCATTTTGTGTAAAATTAGCTCCTGACGTATATGTGCCCTATTTTCGTTGAAATTTTATTGATGAAATATAATTTAAAATATATTCGCGAAAATTTTCAGAGTTAAAGTATTTATATTTTTACACTTTGTAAGGAAGCAAAGAAAGGAAAATTATCTTTACTTAAAATAATAATATGTTGAATCGGAGGTTTAATTTTATTTTTGCTTCTACGTCGATTGATATTAATAATACTAGAGTCACCCGACATGGTACGACGGGTGAAAACTGCTTTTATATTTGAACGAAGCCATTTTTGATGATATTTTAGTAGTTAAAATTGTAACCCTAACTCCAGTGGATTAACCCTCAACTCCAGTAGGTAGCCGTTCATTGTTGACCACTTTTTCGTTTCTTCATTCCCCTGAAATGAGTCTTACCAGTAAAACTGTTAAGTTGAGGGATCGAGTTCAGCCTTGTCGCAATCAAGCCCTTCCATGCATGTTAAACATTACCAAAACCAAAACACATTATCAAATTATCATGCCGTGGCGCGAGTTTCATTGTTGAAATCGCGCCACAGCATCGCGGCACTCGCGCGGGTTACTCGATCATCGGCTATTATATATAAAAGGATTATATATAAGAGGATGTTTATCATAAATCCTTGAAATGTAACTCTAAAATAATTTTACTAAAAGTAAATTATTTTAAATACCGTTTCTATACTTTTGATGCCTTCACTTTGAAAATTGCATCCGCTATAAGAATTGGATTTTTCGTAATTTTGATTTTTACTACGCTTTGTTAAGAGGTAACAGGTAAACAAATAAATTTTTCTTTTATTTTTACTATAATCACCAAAAGGAAAAGTTTTAAACGAAATTCCGAGTTCTTTAAGAGTGTCATGTGTCAAAAAGTTAAATGTCTGAATTTTACTTCTGTTTTAACTATACTTAAAGTTTTTACTTTTCATATAACATATCCAGTTGATATTAATTAGACACAATGTAAAATGGAATATAGATATTTACACATCAGGCGTTAAAATCTGCCGGAGACCGATGCCACCGCAAATACTATGAAAACCCCCAAAAAATGGTATTCTTCCCAGAAAAGAGAAAAAAAATACCGTAAAAACACTCACCTAAAAATTTCAATGACACAGTTTGTGCCACAATCCCCCCCCCCCCCTCTCTCCCCGAATACATGGCTACATTTATAAAGTTGGAAATTTCTTTTGCTTTTTAACAAAATTGTTTGATTTTTCGCTAATTAATTTGATTTGTCACAAAAAACGGACCCTGTAAAAAAAAACTCCTTGGCAGACCCCTGTTAAGCTCGTTTGCCGATAAAAGTATGGAAAGAGCAATCGGGTTATCATACACAAATCAAAACCAAAATTCCTAAACACGAATGCATTTTTTTTTTTTTTTTTTTTTTTTTTTGATTTCATTATTATTTTATTTTTTAATGACGTAATGCTATTTTTGCTCTGGTGCGGCTTTATCTCTTTTTTTTTTTAAATATGATTATAATTTTTTTACCAGTATCACTGTTGTTCTTTCTTTCCTTTTTCTTTTGCTGTATTTGATTCAAGACAATTTAAATGTTACAAAAGTGAAAAGTAAAGCACGTCTCAAAATGTCAGACATTTTTAAAAGATATTTAAATTCGCTGTGAAAGATACACAACGAACAGAAAAGAATTACTATTAACCAGTGTTGTACCTAGCATGGGTGACACCCGGGGCGGCAATTTGTGGTGTGATTACCCCCCCCCCCCCCATGCACACACAAACGAAAAAAAAATTAAGAGGGAGGGGGCAGGTTTTTCAGCGTCGAAAAATTCATTTTTTTTTACGAATTTTTATCACGAAAATGGTTTTATTAAAACCTTTTGTGTATTATTATGTATGATTTTAAAAATATTCTATAAATGTTTGTTTAAAATATCCACAAACAAGCCGATAACAGAGCTTTTCTCGGAGCACCATTTGAGAAAGATGATTTGCGGTATTCACTGTATCTCCGCTGACATCTATCTGAAATCAAATTGTATTTGAATGTAGTCAAAATATTAATTCCTCCTTCCCTTAAGTTCTCAGATCTTTTCTTGTTTGACTTCAATTGTTGAGCATCAATTCGAGCTCCACAGAGTACAGTCCCTATAGCAGCTTCGATCTCCTGAGCCCCTTCTTTTTTCATTATTCGTCTATAGTATGTTTAACTAACCCCAAGCAAGCAGCACTGACATTCTGAGAGTCTGCAGCTATATTTTTGAAATATTTAACAAGACGAAACAAAAAAGAAAAAAAATCACTGTTTTGAAATTGCAACTGTAACCCCCCCCCCCCCCCCACCTTAATATTCTATGCAAGCGCATGAAATTCATACAATTTTCAGTCTGACAATATAAACCTAATCCTGAGTATAGTATTCATCCCATGATGTGGATTGCAGGAGAGGGGGGTTCCAAGGGGTTTCCACTAGAATTTTTTTTCAAATTTGTAGTCTTAAAAATGCATTTCAGCTTCATATTTTTTCAGAAACTTGCAATTCCACTTTGAGAGTCACCCCCCCCCCCCCCCCACACACACGGGGGAAACCCAGGGCGGACCGTCCCCCCCCCCCCTCCCGTAGTGACGCCCTTTTTCACCACATCAGTTCATAATCATCCACTGTTGCAACAAACGTGCATCGCAGTTTAATAATTGACAGCCTCATTTTCTAACATAATTTACGAAGCTTCATCAAATATCAAAATTGAAGTAAACAGTAACAAAAAAGTAAAAAAAAAAAACAATGACGAAACACATCCCATAAAAGAGGCATGCAACGTTCAGTGATCTTCCAATTGAGTTTCCTTGCACTGTGGAATTCATTCTGACAATTCAAAAATAAATGGAAAATGACCTCCTTTCAGAAATGCTATATATACAGTGCCACGGGAAGACATCTTTCATCCTCATTACCCCGTGGAAAGGTCAATTTATCCACATCAAAAAGACATCTGCGGTGCTGAAATACTTACTCCACGCGCTTGTGATAACTGAGAAATCAGATAAAAAAAGGAACAAGAAACGGTGGAAAATGAGACACATTAATCTTTCCTGAAAAAGATTCTTCGCATCAACAAACGAGTCTGAAGGTTTGTTGTTAAAGATCCTTTTGGGTCCCAGAGAGTGCCTCCTCACAAAAATCTGTCCTTTCCAAAATTCTGAAACGCATTTTACATGTCTTTCAAAAAAAAAAAAAAAATAGCTGGCGCAAAAATGGACCCTCGGTAAAAATTGCATGCAATCACAAATACGGACCTTTCAGAAAGAAGTTGTTAAACATTTACTTGCTTTAATAATGTCCTTATTTTATTATTCTCTTTTTTCTTGCATGCTACAGCTAGAGCCTAAAATTCGCTAATGTGCACATTTCCTAACTAATCTGCAGAGAGCTGATTTGCTCGGTTACAGCCCGAGTTTTTTCGCATTTTATCATTTTTGTTTGTTAGGTGTTTGCTCTGATAAGTAGATACCAATTGCAAATTTATTTTTTCAAATGAAAAAAAAAACTATTTTAAGCCAGTGATCATTTTTAAATTTATTTAGGATCGATTCTTATTAACTAATTTGTTGATTGCTTCATTAGTTTCATTATTTAACCGAGCTTCCATATTTAACCGTGTTCTCCATTAACGAATTGTGCCGTGAGCCAGGAGTTTTGTCATACCCTTTATGACCCAAATTTCTTTAAATTTAGAAAACACAACATTTGTGTAATCTAACTTCCTTACTAATTCTTAACTACATTAGAAACTACACATTTTTCGTTAAAAACAACTTGTATCAAATTTATTTTTTAAAAAAGTTTTGTTCTACTCGAGTTTAAAATTGAGAGTTACCTAAAAACCCTAAATTGCGCAAATTTAATTTTCACTAAGCGATATTTTCAAGTGGACTACCCATCAATGTCCTATCATCCATTCCATGTCTCATCGGGTCACAAAGGGTTAAACTCACCTCTGTGCCTCTTTTTCACCAGTACCACAGAAAATTAAAATAACAGGGGTCCGCCCAGGAGTTTTTACAAGGTCTTTTTTTTTGTGTGTGAAAAAAAATTTTTTTTTGTAAAAACGAAATGAAGTTTCAAAATTTCGAGATGTCGCTAACTGCATCAATGAAACTTTTTTGTTGGGTGTTTTCATGTTTTCTGTTGAGAATATCATTCTTGAGAGTTTTTCTAGCATTTGAGGGGGGGGGGGGGGGGGGAGGATGCAGCAGCGGTTCTCTGGGAGATGGGCGCCCCTCGAGTATCAATACATTAAATTTTACATTATGTTAACTTTTTCTAGAAATGTTATGTATAAAGTATTTAAAATAATTGAAACAAAATAATAAAATTAAGGCAGGTGTTGTGCATTTAACTTTTTGACCTAAGACACTCCTAAAGACCTCAGAATTTCATTTAAAACTTAAAATTTCGTGATTTTAAAATATATATATTATTTTATTTGTTTACCTCTTAACAAAGCGTACTAAACATCATAAATTCGAAAATCCGATTCCCATAGCGGATGCAATAAGAACGCAATCCTCCAAGTGAAGACATCAAAAGTGTAAAAACGGCTTGTAAAAGAGCTTATTTTTGTAAAATTACTTTAGAATTGCATTTTAGATGCTTATGATAAACATATCATTAATACCTGCCGACACAGTTGAAGCAAAAATAATTTTAAACAACAGATTTGACTCATTTTTAATTTTTGACTCATAAAAGAAAATGGAATTTCGCTTAAAAACTTGAGGTAAGCGTTGTAACAGAAATATAGAAACTTTTCATTTATTTGCATCCTAATAAAACAACGTTAGCTTGAAAAAAGAAAAAAAAATATGATTCTCATATCGGATGTGAACAGATTGTATTTTTCAAAATGAAGGCATCAAAAGTATAAAAACAGCAAATAAAATTTTTTATTAAAGTTAATCATCCTTGTTAGCATCGAAAATTCAAACCCATATCATTTTCTCCGAAGTTAACATTCAAACATCGCACCGTAAAGATGGGCGTATTTTCTAATCAATTTGCTATAAAGGTTTAACGCCAGACGCTGATGAATGGCGATAATTTTAAAGCTGGTAACCCTATCTGAAGCGATCACATTTTCCCCCCTATCCGTTTGCAGTTTAAGATCATTTCGCTGATATATGTTTTTTTTTTTTTTTTTTTTTTTTTTTTGCTATTTAAATCATGATCGGGGAGAAAAGTGCTGACGCTGCCTTTTCAGAGAAGTTTATAACAACACAGTTGCAAAATAGCAGTGATAAAACAAACAAGGAACATTCTTTAAAACAAAGCTGAATTTCAGCTGTCAATTTCGTTTAAAGAAATGAACAAGCATTGATCGCTTGCAGGCGCATGATGAGATGTGTCAATGTTTTTTTTTTTTTTACAAAAAACAGCAGATCCTGTATAAGTTGTTAATTGAAGTGTTAAAAACACACTTTTAGCCGGTATTAGGTCAGGGGCGGACTGGCCTGCCGGCCCATCGGCCCGATGTTCCCTCCAATCTATGCGCCATTGCGCCCCTCGAGCTTGACACTTTTTTTTTCTTATTTTTAAGTTGTCGAATTTTCCTTAGCCTTTAATTCCCCCTTCCTTTCTTTTTTCCGTTTTTGCACCTTTTTTTTCCTTTCTGAACTTTTTGAGCAATCACGATTGCTTATTGTTCTCACTTTACTGTTTTTGGTGTTACGCTGATTTTATTTTCCCCTCGCCTCCCTCTGCAAAAGCACCATCGACCGACCTCATGATGCTACTCCTCTAACCAAAACCGTCTCCAGGTTGCGTCCATATCCTACACGCATACATACGCACACGCATTCCTACACACACACACATACACACATACCCACACACACACATACCCACACACAGACACAAACGCACGCCTGCACACAGACACACACACCTACACACACTCACATACACACACATGTCTATACACAGACACAAACACACATGCCTATACACAGACACACATACCCACACACACACATGCCTGCACACACGCAAAAAAAACACGTGATTGCGAAAAACATAATTTGAATTTAAGATGTCAAAATTCAAATTAATTATTATCTTTTTTTATTTTTTATTTTATTTTTTTTTTAATTTTTATTATTATTATTATTATTTTTTTTTTTTTTTGCACCTTTTTATCCCAAGGTTGGCGCCCTCTCGAGGGACCTAGTCTGCCCCTGTATTTAGTAACGTTAGGAACAAGGGAATCTTTCCCGGAAATTGTTTCGAAATTGTAGCTCTACAAACACTCGTTTAGATTATTTTTTGCAATGTTAGTAGGAGGGAAAGCTTGGGAGCTATCTCCTGAAAAACTTTCAAAATTGAAGTCTTTCAATCTTAGGCGATCTTCGGTGATGTTTTTGTAATTTTATTTCCAAAATTTTATAAAATTAAAAATAAATAAATATCTCAGTCACTTCAACCTTTAGAGGTAATGCCATCTCGATTATTTTAATCATTTTCAAGGTGTTAAAGGTTAAGGAGAGGTTATAAGGCCTAAAAATGCAATTTTGGGCAACTGTTTGTGAGGTTAGGAGGAAAGAAAGTTTGAAGGTTCTCAAATTTGTTGCAATAAGGCTCTAAAAACACAATTGGAGAGAACTGTGGGGATCAGAGACTCTCACCCAGAAATTTTCCAGAATTAAAGCAGCCTGAAAAACACAATTTTAGGCTCTCTTTGGCCTTTTCAAGGAGACTTTTCACTCCTTTGTCGCCCGTACCTACCACTATTTGTGGTTTAACCAGTTGGATGGGACCCTGAGGACAGCTCTGATTTTTTGATCCAGACCAGACTCCGAGCAATCCTTGGTCCAGCACCCCCAGAAGTATCGTTTCACTTGGAGGATTTAGTGACCACGAGCATATTTAATGTCCCCCAGTCACCATTAATGAAGACGGTGGATCTTCGACCGGCTGGAATCGAAAATGGGAACCTCCGGTCACAAGTTCAATGCCTTACCGATCAGGCCACTATGGCCCTTTTTCAGGGAGACTGTAAGCGTCTTTTGGATCGGTACTTTGGTGCTATACTCGAACTTGGTGTTCTTGTTGCTGCCCGCGACACGAGTCTTTATTTTCCTCCTCCCAGCACTTGGATCCGGCTTTGAACTGGATATTGCTTATTTTTAAATAGGGGAGAAGGGGACTAGTGTGGACAAGAGGTTAATGTGGACATCTGGAATTATTCTGTCATTTATTTTTCAAAATTTCTGTTAATTTATGCATATCGACAACACCAACGTACACCTCCAAGTGCACTTTCATGACAACATACTTGATAGTTCAGTATCAACTTACAAAAGAAGGTTTTCATGGTGGAAAAATAAATTTCAGATTTTTCCTTTAATTATTAGATTAGACTATTTTAATTTATTATATCAAGTAAAAGAAAAACATATAGAAAAATAAATGTATTAAATATATATTTTGATACTCAGTTCTGCTGTGCATAATTTTAAGTAATAATTAAAAGGCTTAAAAGAAAAAAAATGCCCCCATAGAGTTAGAGTGGACACATGCTGATGAAGCTACTGTGGACACATGCACCTTGCAGCTTTGAGTGGGGGGACAATAGTGTTAGTGAAAATATATTTTATGTTATTTGCCAAATTAGATTAATTTTGATAAGTATGCATTGAATTACAAAGGATTCTATGGCCTGCTTTTTACACATTTTAGGTTTCATTTATAAAATAAGATTGCTTTTTGAGAAGTGATGAGTTCTTTTACAAATGATTTTATTTATTTACTAGTGGTACCCGCACGGTTTTGTCCGTAGTAGAAAATAAAAGGTCTTTTGCTTCGCCTGTGTATTTACAAACAATGTATGGTAAATTTTCTCGCCAATTGGCTCGTACCCATGTTACGGTTCTACATTATGATAATTTCCTAATTTACTCGTCCATCTTATGATAATTTTGTTCTTAAAATTGGAATACAAAAAGAACCACATCTAATTTTTGAAAAATCACTTTGAGGTGCACACCCCCATGCTACAAACTAACTTTGTGCCAAATTTCATGTAAACCGGCCGAATGGTCAAGGCGCTATGCGCGTCACAGAGATCTTGACAGACAGATAGACAGAGAGAGATCCTGACAGAGAGAGATCCTGACAGACAAAGAGAGATCCTGACAGACAGAGAGAGAGAGAGATCCAGGCAGAGAGACTTTCAGCTTTATTATTAGTAAAAATTATTATAAATGATTTTACCCTTTACAATTTTTTTATAAAATGATGGATACATTTGGAAAAGATTCTGTGTGTGTTTGCACATTTTCAATTTTTTTTTTTTTTCTTTTGTACTGAAAAAGAATTCTTACTGAAAGGCGATTTTCAATTTACAAGAAATTCTATTATTTTCACACTAAGTATTATTTTTTCAATTTAAATTACCAATGACATAAGCCTTAATAATATAAAGAAAAAACTCGTTATGCACTATGTTGGACGAGTGGAAGCAGTATACAGACAAACTGATTTAAATTTACACTTCTTAAGGAAACTAGTATGTTGTGGCCACACACACACACATCACGAAATTTTCTTTATACCAATCTTATAATTCTAATCCCTCCCTATGCTTGAAGAGGAAGTAATATTCCACACAAAAACAAAATCACAGACGCCAAAACTTGAGGACCTTCCCAATTCCCGATTTATTTTTAAAGCAAAGGAAAGAATGAAAATTGAATATAATTTAAAAAGCCTTGCTTAAAATAATTAGACATTTATTTGTTAACAATCACAAGATGGCAACAGTTAAAAATTTTAAATCATTGAGATAACATTTTCGATATAGTTAAAATCATGAGAAATACGCAGACGACAGCCTGTTATGATTTATTTTTCTTATTGTTGCATTAATAAAGCTATTTTTATTCACACACACAAAAAAAAAAATCAGCCCCCCAAGAAGCGATTGACGCCAAAATTGAACCAACGCCTGTTTACATATGGATTCACATTTATTCAAAATTTCATCCAGAACATAGCATTACTTCTTGAGATACGGCACTCGCAATGGAAAAAAAAGAACGTTCAATTGCGACACCCCCTTTTCAGCTGTTGACCCCAAAATAGAATCAGCTCTTTACCTTCTAAGGACTACTCGTTGATAAATTTTTGTTTCATTCTGTTCATTATTTCTTGAGACACAGCAGTCACAATTGACGACAAAAAATGTTCTATAGCTCAACCCCCGTTTGAGCTATTGACACCAAAATTGAATCAGCACCTGTACCTGTTAGGGGTAACATATGGACCAAATTTAGTTTGATTCCGCCAGTTACTTCTGGGGAATAGCAAACACGCATAACTCAAGGAACGTCCCATTGCTCCACCCCTCTTGGAGGATTCGTACCAAAAACCAATGGGCACAAGTTCACATAGGGGCACATATGTGTACGAAATTTCGTTTGATTTCATGTGGTAGTTTTTGCTGTAGAGCGGCCACAAAAAAACTGGTCACACACACACAGACAGACACTTTCCAAAAATGGTCAATATGGTCTCAGCACACCCAAAAACGTTTGAATGCGTTAAAATTTGAAATTCGAAAATTTGCACGAATCCAATACTTTCTTCTGTATATTAGATATAGAAGAATGTAAAAAGGTGGACAAAAACTTCTTCAAAGCACAGAAAATTTTCTTTCTTGCCCAATGTAAAAAGTCCCTAATATCGTGAACTGAAATTGTAGCAAAACAACCATCACCAGATGATGTAGGTAGTATGTACCACTCTGCACTGCATCTCACATAACATTTCATGTTGATTTTGTAATTATAATGTAAAGTAGAAAAAAAATTTCTCTTCTGCATTTAAATTTAACCTTTCTTAACTGAATAAAAGGGAATAGCTTTCAAACATGTTATTTTGTCTTTGGAAAAATGTCTTTATTATATCACACTAGCAGTACCCGCAAAGCGATGCCTGTGCTAAAAATTTAAAGAAAACTTGTTGAATTAAAGAAAAACAAATTACATCAAAATTACATTTACAGTAGCTTTCAAATGTAAAAAACTCCATAATTCATTTCCAAATTCACCAAGCGACTTTCTAATTAAAAAGAAAATCAATTAACATATGCACAATGAATTTAAAATAAAGTAATACCAGTAAAATATTCATAAGCAACAAATGAAACTTCCTCCAAAATGTTTAAAAAGAAAGTAATTGAAAAATTATCTGGAAAATGCACCTAGTGTTATAATTGAAAATTGTCTGGAAAGTAGACCTAGTGTTATAGCAATTTCTCGAACGAGAAGCCTTGAAAATTGGCTCAGTTAGAATCCCTTATATCACCTGTTCTAATTAATTGAGAAAAATGGAACAAACATCATCGTTTGGGAAGGAAAACCCTTTCCAAATTTTATGGGGTTCCTTGATTGGTCAAAAAAGAATAGGCCCTGATTGTTGATCCTTCTATTCTGCTTTTGAATTTTATGATTTGTCTTATGTCTGCATTGATTATAAAACTATTTCAATGGTGTAGTAATTTAGTAGTACTTAATAACATTCTAAACTACTGGGCTTATATTTGTTTTCTTTTTAGTTTTTGCACAGCCAGGTTTTTTGTTTTTATTTAATAATTATTTTTTACTTTACACTTTTTAGTTAATTTTCATTTACTTAGTGACAAGGGCGCCCATATAGGGGGCAGGGGGGGGGGGGCTCAAGCCCCCCCCCCCCCCAGTTGAAATTAGAACTTTCTTGCTTTTGGTACTTTTTTCTTTGCAAAAATATAAAAACATTTATTCTCCAGCCATTAATGAATAAGTTATTAAAAATGAAATATTTTAATGACTCTAATCTGTCCCGAAATCTGTTTCCACGGAGAAAATACCCTCTTAACCCATGGGGAAAATATCTGAGCCCCCTTTACAATTTTGCATATGATTTGAAAGCCCTTGCTTAGTGATTATGATTATAAGAGAGAAAAGTTCGCAATCTTGTCATTTTATTGCGAAAGTTTATATCGTAAGGATTATTAAGTAATTTGCTGTGGTCTAAATTACTGATATATTAGTCCCTCTAGAGACCTAACTAGGCTTAAAGCTACAAATTTATGACCTTTACCAAAAATGCGCCTCAAAAATGTTGTACGTCAAATCTTTTTAGCAAAACTAAAAAAGCCCGTCAAGAAAAAGTACACGTCGCGAAAACTCAGTCCCCTGAAGCACGACAAAATCAAATGCAACACGTTAGAGATGAAAATCGAATTAGTAAACAAAAAGTTCAGGCAACGAAAACGCTACCTGCATTTGTCGAACGCAGGTAGCGTGTGACATGATCCCGAAATAACAATATGGCAACTAATTGTTGATATGGTGAGTTTTGATTACCGTCATGTTTTTAGTGACACTCCCGAAGTTAAGACAACTTGAATGACGTAAGAATCATCAAAATTGGCCAAGGTGTTTAGCCTCTACAATGCCACATAGGAACAAACATATACATACACAGACTCATAAAACACATTACCCTCCTTTGCGTCGCTCACGCGCAGTCGGGTAAAAAATAGGCTGCATATTTACAACATAAGTACAAGTGTTTACAGTTTAACTTTCTAAAATTATACTTTGTTCTTTGATTTATTAAAATTAGTCTTTGGTTAAGACTTTTGAAATTTTGACTGCTGGCATTGAGAATAGTAGCATTAAACTCATGCCGAAAAAAGCTCCACTTTTGAATACAATGTCATCAGATGACAGAATATGAAGATGTTGCTTTTCTCAATAGCTTTTGATTGAACAAAATCTATTAAATTTAATGAAAACATTACATGGAGCATATGCGAGCGTCTCAAATATCTTTAATTAGTGTTTGAAGCTTAGTTTCTTTACCATTTGAGTGCAATGATGCACTATATTCTTTTGCAGTGTACCGAAAATGCGTAGAAAAGCGTTTGCGCCGTTATTCGCTGCTATAATTTTCATACTGCATAGACTACAATTTACTACAAGCTTTATTGCTTAAAAAGAACAATAAAAATACCACCGGAAGTATGCTAAAATAAATTACTTTAGAAAATTTACGTGGGTGAAGCTTGGCAGTGCATACGCAATAAAAGAAAAAAAAAAGGGAATGCAACCATGTAATTTCATTTGCACTATAATGTAAATAAGGAGTTCATGAATTTGTGCAGAAATTTCCTCTTGTAGTAAGTGAGCTTAAAAGTATTTGTTATTGTAAAAATTAGAACTATTGTAGTTACAGGCATTTTTATTATTTTTCAAAATACGCTTTTTATTCCTCACTTATAACGTAAGGACAAGGAAATTATTCAGCAATCAAAAGATTAATGTAGGCAGTATCTTAATATATAAAAATCTTCTGTGTGGACGTTTGTCACCATAAGGCTTTTAAACGCCTTCACCAATTTTGATCAAATTTTTTGTGGGTAATTAAGTTGTGGCAAGCATGGTTTCGAAGCGCGATGGATCGAATCGGAAACATTTTTGTTAATTAATTGATTTAAACATTGGATGCGTATATCTCCCTAATGATTAATATTTATTTTAACCTACTGTTGAGCGAGAACTAAAATAAATATTTAACCCATTGCCAAAGGACAATAAAAAAGCCAGCTCTGCTTTTTGTAATGAAATTTCTGACTGTGATATGTCAATTGAGAATAGATAAAACGTTGAGAGAAAGAGTGTGAAAGCAATGATTTTAGGTCCCGTGATATATTTTAAAGTAAAATACTGGAAGGTTCACGCAAAACGTGTTTTCTGTCGTCGTAGTTGAAACATGTGACCGGATCAGTGCTTTAGGTTTTCCTAACCAAATGCAGAAAATATCGTACCTAGCAACATTTGTTTCTCGGCTGCAATCCATCTGAGTTTTGGTACAAATGTCAAGAATACTTTAAGGATTATCAAACTAATCAGTACATTATTAAAGGAAAAGATGATGGAATTTAAAGACGAAACAAATTTTATTTTTGTCCAGTTTATGAAGTTGAGAAAGTTTTCGTTCAAGAGATCGGACCGCTGATCCGTTGGAGTTTTTTTTCGGAACTACTTTGATATATCCCCCCAAATTGGGGCACAAAAATTGGCAACACAAAAATAAGAAACAGCAACCCTAAGAAGTCCTTAGGGTGTGCCAGATTTGGCGCGTAATTTTTAGGGGGGTATATCAAAGTTATACCTTTTTTTCATATGGGGGATGTTGCAGTGGGATTTGCCGTATGTTTTAGATGGCTAGGACAATTTTCATCCTTTGAGTATGGCTGAAGGAACAAATCATAAATTTCATAAAGATCTTTTAAGTACACAAGAAAAAATAGTTAATAAAACAGCTGCTCAATGAGCATTAGATAAATCAAGTTGTAATAAATATACGCATTCTGACACCAAGCAGCTTAAAACATCTTCTTTTCACTTATTTTTGTCAACAAAAAGGTTCAAACACTTGAGAGTTTATTGAAATTTTTCAACTTTTCAATTTACAAAGTTTGAACAGAACAACGTCTGTCGGGTCCTCTAGTAGGTTTAACACATTAGATAAATCTTATCCGATCTTTTGGATTCGTACTTTTGCCCTAAACCTTATTGAATTTGTCGAACACCCTCGGAAGTGTCTACTGGTGCTATGGGCCTCGACTTTCTAAATTGATATTGTAACATATTAGTGAAGTTATGAATGGCAACAGTTTGAGTTGTCAAATCTGAAGAACAAAGATGCTCGTGATAATTATTCAGCTGTAATTCAGTTGTTAATATGGATGCCGATATTGGATTCAGTTTAAATAAAATTAATATTTTAAATGTTATTACTTTATAATTTCCTTGTGATATTATAAGAAAACATAACAGATATATTCCTTTCACTACTTATGACCGAGATTGAACAAAACACTATATCATTTTTATTTGAAAATGATTACTTGAAAATGTTAGACAACAAAACTGTTTGCTGACAGTTGCTACTAGTTAAAAAAGTTTAAAAACAAGAAAACTAGGGGAAGGCTGCAGAAAGTTCTGTAAACGCTCAAATCAGCTGGTTGCCAAAGGACTGGGAGTCCTTTATACACAGAATCAAACCAACTGGTAGCCAGTTTTTAAAAAAATTCAAGAAGAGTCAGTGAAAATTAAAGAAAAAAAGAACGGAGTCAAAGTTGGCACGTTTTCTAATGACTCCGACTTCTTTACACCAAAATCAGTTCGACTGTGACTTCACAGCCCTGCTTATAACTCTACCCTGCGGCCATTGACCAGGCCAGCCCACCAAGGATGAAGGAAAGATTCATTCAGTAAAAAACTGATGGAAAGTGTATAATAACATCAGTGATCTATTACCCTCACTGTAGATCAAAGAAGTTAGGAAAAAACTTGCACTTCACTGGTACAAAAACCTTGAAGCATTTAAACTTAAAACGAAGTTCGAGGGCCTAATATAAGTCACAACGACACCGAACCAAAATACACGATCGTCTTACATTAAATCCTGATGTAAACAATTTCTAACTCCAATCTTTGTTGAGACATGAATATAAAGATTTCTGTAACTTGCATTATTGTAACATAAGCTAAATAACTTCGGATTTGCTAATATAACACAAGAAATAAATTTTTGATGTAATACTAGAAAGCGATATCCAAAATGATCAAAACAATAACAATGTTATCTGTAAACAACAATATTGCATCAAGCATTTTTATGTAAATGACATATCAGATCGGCTTAAGACGTGCAAAACTATAACATAATTTTCCACTTACTCGTAACTAGGTGGATAAAATTGAAAATAAATACTAGTGAGTAATGGTTCCAAAGTTTCTCCTTTCCCATTTTCAGTACAATCTTAAACCATTGTGTCTCGATCACTATCTTCTATGAACCATAACAATAAAAACCACACAAATCCATTCATAATCAACTAGTAATTATACATCAAAACATAAAAACTATGCGACCAATCGAAAACACATTGTTGCCGCCGCTATCTTAACTTCTTCAATGACGCTCGTTTGTAAAGTTGACTTGTTTATATCCTGCTGTGTTGGTAATAATCTCATATTGGTTGAGAGAATACTACAGCAACCAATGGGAAGATAGAAATCATTACTTATTGCTGCATAAAGAGATGCTCAAAAATGTTTTTTAGTTTGTAAAGCTAGAAGTTTTGCACAAAATCAAGCTGATTTCTATTTATTCTTTTGACTACAGAAACTTCTATAATTTTGTATATAATGTAATGTAATACTCTTTTTCATTTTTTTAATCAATTTTCTGCATGCGAAAATAAAAAAGATCTTTGCCCCAAACACTTGCAAAAGCTTTAAAAATCAAATAAAACTGAAAGAAGAGAACACGAAACGACCAAAACCAAGCATTAAATAACGGGAAGTCACTTAGTAGCACCAAAACGTTTCTCAAACGTTTAACTACGTTACTATCCGTTGACAGATCGGCACCGTTGTTTTTGCGAATTACCGAAACGTCGATTTTAGGAAGCATAGTTTTAAAACGTTCAAAAACATAGCATATTTATTAAACTTGATATGTTGACAGAAAAACGCAAAACATTACCATGGGTGCCGGCAGGGGAGTGCAATCGCACACGGCTTTTGAAGGGGGAGGAATCAATTAAAAATAATATTAGTTTGATATCTTTTCAATATGTTTTTAAAAAATGCAATACATTTTAAGCTAATTAAATTAAATTAAATTCATTTTAAACGACAAACTACATGTACTTCAAGGGCGGCAAATAGGAGGGGCGAGAGGGGGCAGTCGCACCCCCAAATTTTTCGAGCCGAATGATAAAAAATAGGTAAATTCAACTTTTGTAAATCGCAAACCAATGTTCATTTTTAAAAATCTCTCTAGTTTTCAGAAATAGTTAATGACATTTCCAGGCACGAGCAAGTGTTTTCAGTTATTTCTAAGATGTCTTATGTAGGGTGTTTTATATAAAATGAATTAAAATTTTGTCATAAATTTTAATTCATTTTTTAATAAGTTATCATTTTTTAAACACTAATTTTGTTTAATATTCGACCCCTTTTATGACTACCTCCTGTTAACCAGTATGAGTTTTGTACTATACTGAAGAAACTCATATTCAAGAAACTCGACCCCCCAAAAGAAGTGCTGAAATGTCGCCCCTGATGTACTTAATATGCAAAGCGCATCCCAAAAAATATTAAAGTCATGTTTTATGTCCATAAGTGTCTTCGAGGATTACCCTTTCTTCGGGCGCAGCCCGCTAAATATCACAAAGCCCTTCCCCCCACACACACAAAAATGGAAAAATACTCCTCAAACAAACCTTCTCCTAAAAATTTCAGCGGCACAGCCTGCGCTATGACCCCCCCCCCTTAGGTGTACCCCTGCTTCCTGCTTTCTTCCCCCTCCCCCCCACCCGCTTTTAAAAATTAAATTAAATTAACTAAAATGGGACTACTACAAATTAAAAATTACAAAATACATCACGCAAGTTATTAATCTTATGTTTATGTCCTCGAGCTCTGGTAGGTGGTGCAAGGAGGTGAGGCGCATTCTTATGCCTCTTGGCTCTTAAAAATAAAACTAAATAATTAAACTCGGGAAAACTATAATACTAAATACTTTTAAAAAACAATGCACCAGGAAAAATATTAAATCTCATGTCCATGTTCATAAGCGTCGTCAGGGGACTGCAAAAATCGCAATTAGTTTTAGAAATTACTTTTGATTTGATAGTTTGTTTAATTAAAATTGTTTAACTTAAAAAATAATTAATAATTTCAAGGGAAACTAAATTTATTTTGAACAAAAGGGAAAATTACAAAATTCTACAACTACAAAATACAATTAATTAAATATCCGGTAGGTGTGCGTTCGAAACCGGGTCGGAAAAAATCTTTTTTTTTTTCCATCAATGTTCTAATTCAATTTTCCAATTTTTTCCGCCGCTTTGGGCAAAAACAAATCTCACATTTTCCCTTAAAAAAGAAATAAATAAAAAAATAAATAAACAAAGCTTGAAAGTACCGAACAGAGTTGATCGTTTTAAATTGATAAGCTTACTTTGCGTTGTTGAGAGGGAGAGCTTCGTGTAGCTCAATCGGTTGAGCGTTCGGCTGTTAATCGGCTGGACTAGAGTTTGAGCCAGGGTCGGCAGTCGGCACTAGTAGTTTTGCCGTCCCAGGTGATGTTAACAAATGCCGACCCCTGGTCTTAGTAACAATTTCTTTTTCTTAAGAATTGAAAGCGTTCTTTTTATTTAACTTTTTATGTTGTGGATTGACGTCTTAGCTTTTCCTGAAATTTTTATAACCATCGGTTTCTTCCTCACTTTTAACTTGCATTATTCTAAAACTACCGTGTTTAAAACATCATCAGTCCCTTCTAAATCAGACTCATTACAAAAAAGAACCTGTATCTGGTTTAGCAATAAAGTCTTTTAGCAATGATTCGAATCCACACGCTTCTTTCGAATGTAACTTAAATTTAGCTTGGGCTAATTGTAGTTTTTTGGCCACACGAATGGATTAAAGAACTTTTTTACTAATAAAATTTTTAAATATCAGAATGCTACTAGCCAAGAACGGTTCCGGAACCAATTGTACGATACTCGTCCGTTCAATTTAGTTTTATTTTGAAAATGAGACAGAGGACATCTTAATTTAATAATTTCTTTTTTTTTTTTTTTTTCTTCTGCCGCTTCTTGGCTAGCAAAACTAATTGAATAGAAGATTGAATATTAACTTTCTTTCGACTGAATTGAATTGACTTAAATTAAATCCAGAAACAGAAAGTCTTTTGACTTTGCAAAGACTCTTTTTATACTTCGACTCTCCAATCATAATAATAATTTTAAAAAAAGCATATTTACTTACTTAATAATTAATTTACGAGTTATGATCGCCAAAATTTTAGAATAGGCTACAATATTTAAAAAATTCTCCAAGATATTTGCAACATTTTTGAATTTTTAGAAATTTTATCAATGAAACGTTTCTGATCTCCAAGTTCTATCACCATCATAAACGTCCTGAATTAATTACTTAGACCAATTTTATTTTCCAAAACCTTTACTAATGTAAGACACGGGTAAAAATTAATAACCATTTTTACGAGTCTTTTTGAATCAACTCGGATACCAACAAATAAAAAATTTTGAATAAATGTGGTAAAACATTTAAGTCATTAATTACACAATAAGGCATATGAGAGTTAAAATACTAAACACAAAATTATTACTGTCAAAACGGTAGAACTACATAGCAAAGAAAAACGAGTGACCTTTACAGAAGCAGATGTAATCAGATTTCGAAATGTGCAAAAAATTACGAGACTAACACATAAAAGCAGGGGTACCCGCCGGGGGAGAGGGGGGGGTCATGGAACAGACTGTGCCATTGAAATTTTTAAAAGGGGTGTTTTGAGGGGTATTTTTCTTATATTTGTGGGGGGGGGGGGGTGCACTCCTGCATAAAAATGTGAAAAAAAGACTTCAGATGCGTAAATTTTAACTTTATCTGTAAAATTCAAACGTATGCATGTTCTACAGCCCAAAATCCATCACCAATTGTCAGTATTTTATAATTTTTAAGACTTTTTTTTTTCTGAAAATCAAAGCTTTCCATGACCATTTTTGATTATAGCCAAAATCCCATGACTTTCTCTGACTTTCCAGAAGTGCGGATACACTGCAAACTGATGTCATCACAGATGGCTAACAATTGCGTTTTTAGCACTTCAAATCTAACAAAATTTCTGGCCGACAGCCCCCTGAACCCCCTTTTTTATAACATCGTTGATCATTTTAAATTGCGCTTTTGGAACTCCAATATTGAAAAATGGCTTTGAGAGAGTTCGTGAACCCCATCCTTTCCCTTGATATATTCAAAAATAGTCAACAATTGCTTTTTTTTAAAGAACTATCTCCTTCCCCCTAATATCATCAAAGGTAATGAAAAGTTGCATTTTTGGAACTAAATTCTTGAAGAACTTGTCACCACCTTTTTTTTTTTTGAGAAAATATGAAACAATTTAATCACTTAACAAATATGTAACTAAGTATCATCAAATGTTATTTAAAATTTCAACTTTTTTAATAACTTAACAAAACCGCCAATATGCACAAAACTCCTCATTGGTTATTTCATTACGTCCGGTGCAAAGACTAGTAAAAAGAGATGGCATCACAAAGTTAAAAATATATTAAAAAATGTTTTTTAATTCTAAAGACTACAGTAGGAGCCGCTTAATGTGATCACTTTGGGACAAATATAATTTGATAACAATAACCGACTGATAACAATAACCGAAAAGAATCCAGGAGACACAAAATAATGATTTTTTTCCAATTAAGGTGCATTTATTTTGGCAACCTCAAATTAAAATCACAATGACTCAACTGAACACAGTTTTAAATTATAAATTATTAAATTAACAAAATGGAAATACCAGAATTATAAAAAGTTAAAGCTAAATTATGCAATTTTTAATCACATAGTAATAGGTGAAAGTAAAACATGACAGTTTTCCCTGACATTCGTAAACCAGTTTCAAAGCACATTCAGCTTTTCTATCTTTTCCAACATGGTTTTGCTTGTTGTTTAAATTTTAATTTAACTTCGCTTTGTTTTCAATCTTGACACAATTCATTAATAGTTTACAAAGTAATGGCAACAAAATGGAGGTCCTACATCAATGCCTGCAACATATTCAGCGACTGAATTTTTTTAGGTGCAAAAGAAAGTTTTCTTAGGGGGAGTTTGTGGTCACTGGGGGGCGAACTTTCTGTAGCTTCATTCCTAGAAAAATTTTGAACTGTTATTGAAAACCACAAAATGCTACACAGAAAGTTAGTCTCATCAGGGTTTGCCTATGTATTTCTGTTAAGTGAGACCTATTTACTTGTTACCTATGTTTCATTGGAAAAAAATGGCATTGACTTTCCTTTTTTTTTTAATGTATTGCACATAAAGAGAAACGAGCTTACATTTACTATTTTTATTTTTTCAACATTGCTGATTTGTATGCTCGAATTTATAAACAGTGGAAGAAAAAAAAAAGCTTTAAAAAAACCCCCACAAATATATGCTTGCTTATCTTTTAAATTAGTTTGTTAAATTTATTAATAATTCATTTATTCATGGTTTTTTAAGGCAACAATTAAAAGCGGAAGTATAATAACTTCATAACTATTACTTTTCATTGTTTTGGGCAGCAATTAAAAACCAGAAGCAAAACGCAGGGATTATGATGGAGAAAGCAAACTGAAAAAAAAAGTTTTCAAACAGCTCTGAGTCCTCAAATAAATAGAAAGTTTGAGGTTGCTAATAGATCCAGAGTACTGAAAAAATTCTTTTCTTTTTTTCTATTTTATGCCTACATATTTTTTACTTTAATTGAATCACATCAAATATAAAATTAAAAAAAAACCAGCATGCTTCTTTTCTGTTTTATTTTTATAAGCCTCCCCCCCCCATATAATGCAATAGTCATTTGCCCCTTCTCCAAATGATCATCTGGATTCGACCCCCCCCCCCCCCCTCATCCCCTTGAGAAAATCCTCGGTATGCTACTGCCTACACGTATATAAGAACTACATACTAGGATTGACAACATGATCTAAAAACCAAGGTTTCTGGGCTAAACCACTTAAACCACCTTCACTGCACACTTCATTCTGATTCATTGTTACACTGCAAAGTAAAGATACCAACCAAGTTTTTATTTCTATATTTTTCTCAAAGGTGATAACAAAATAAAATAACAATGCTGTAAAATAAGTGGTTTTATTTACAGTAAATATATACATGAAATATAGATTGCATATTTTGTAGACAATATCTTTAAATAACTATATACATAAAGCTGCATTCCTGAAATAAAAGAATTAATGATTACAATTTAAAAAATACTTTAAAAATGCATTCTTAATATTATCAATGTACAATCTGTAAAACATGAAAAAAGAAAAAATAGTTACACACACCAGACACACATATATACATACTGTCACCCCCACTTAATTGGGTAACGGATAAACAAATACCCCGCTTATACGAATAAAGCCTCCCAGAACCAAATATAGACACAATGTTAAAGATCCCTGATTAATGGAATAATTTCCCCGGATAATCGGATGATATTGAATAGCTTTTGCAACTATTTTTGCTGAGAAAAATTTTGAATAAATTAGAAATAAATTAAGTAAGAGGAATTACTGACGTAAAAAACACAGTAATATTTTTCGCAAGAAACGGATGAGAAAAACAACATTGATATTCCATCAAAACATTTCGAATAGTCAACCAAATTTTGTTTGTTTTTGCCATTACAAAAAAAAAAAAAAAAGAAGCTTACACAGTTGACAATAAAATTAAATAACACAACAAAAGATACACATTTTAGACAACAATAAAATGATAAACATTAAATGTAAAATAAGGTAGACTAGGAGAGGAAAAAGGAGATACGAAAAGTGTTCCCAAAAGACTGAGCAAGCAATCCACTGTTATGAAATTTTTCAAAAAAGAATGTACTGAAAAAAGTACCGAAACAGATTTCATAACTCAAGTTGTAAGTTACTTTTTTTTTCTTTTTATGCATACTTGTAATATACATGCTAATTATTAAACTATTTTGTTGTTTATCTAACTCATTTCAAAACCTTTTTGTTAATAGCAGTATTTCCTATAGCTCTATAGCTATTGATTTATTGTTACGTTTTAAAACAAATGTTGTCAAACCTAAAGAACATTTCTCCGCTAAATCAAATAAAATTTCGTGAAAGGAACAATATTCGATTAAGCAGGGCCGACAGTATATACAGGCGTCCTTGTATAACACGGCTAATTCGTTCTATGTAGTATCGAAACCGTGTTAAACGAGACTTTTTTAAAAATAACTTTTTAACTTATTTTTTACACTAATTAATCATGTACATAGTAAAAATTATGTCAATATGTATCGTGTTGTATCAAAACCGTGTTTTGTGTTATAGGGACATTCCAAGGTATTTTTGACATTTAGAGTTTGTAACGTGACCTTTTTTGCCATAACTTTTTAATTTAACGTTTGATTTGCAAATTATTTTAATTTGAGCTGGTGTGTTGGTAGGAAAAGATCAAAATAAAATAATATGCTAATCAAACAGTAAATTAAAAAGTTATGGCAAAAAAGGTCAGGTTGCGGACTCTACATAAATGTCAAAAATACCGTGGAATGCCCCTATATCGAAACAGTGTTATACGAGAATTGGAAATAATGTAAATCAAGGGATGTATACTGTATTGTATCGAAACCAAGTTTCATAAAAGGGAAGTAAAAACTTGTTAGAATTATCAAGCACTAACAGAATCTAATAAACACAAATGAAATCCCATCTGTATTAAAGATAACATTCGTGTTATATCAAAATCATGAAGTATTTAATTCAAGTTTTGTACCAGATAATATCGAAACAGTGTTACAATAATCTCAAATATGGCACCGTGCAATATCAAAACCGTGTTGTACAAGTACCGCGTTATATGAGAGAGGCCTGTTTATTTAAGTTGGGAACGATAGTAGTGATTTTCAATCATTCTTCTTCTAAAACTCACTCGGTGGCACAACAGCCCATGGGCACGAGGCCTACTGTGTCCATCTCAGTTTTCATGAGAGGGCTTCAGGGTGCAAGGCAGATATTCTGGTTAGGAGATCAGCTGAATGTGTAACCCCCAGGGTTTAGTTCCCAAGCGCCTTTGGTACTCCTTTTATGGGCCTACTGAAAGGATGAAAGGCCGAGTCGACCGTGTCTCCTCACCCAGGGAATTGAAACTTGGTCTGCTGCCTGGAAGTGCTACAACTCATTGAGAAGAGATAAAATGGAGGGAGTGAAGGCTTTCGTCCATGAAGCCAAGATCCCAAGTCACGTGACAGATTTTAAAGCAGAGCATTGGAAGAAATCAGGTTTATTTCGCTTGTTTCACGCAAAATGTGTCAACCATTCGTCGTTGTTCAGTCACGTGACTTGTGTTCTTCGGGTCAGCTTTTGCTAAGTCAATGATTAGACTTGCTCCTTCTATTTATTAACTCCTGCTCAAAGGCTACAACTAAGCCACTATGCTTCTATTCCTCTACTATGGAATTGAAACCATGTGATGTTACTGCAAGATGTAATAAAAGGCAGAAAGATTAAACATTTATTTTGTTCCAAAACACCAAAATTTGAATCTTGATCTGTATTTATTTATTATTATTTTTTAAATACTTGGATATTTTGGAATTTTTTAAAAATAAATAATTAGAAATCTTATTGTAGCTTTACATTAAAGAATGAGCTTTTTAAACTCTTAGCTGAAATATTTTATAAACACTAAAGTAAAGTAAAATCTAACTTTAAAATAAAATATACATACTAAAAAACAAATAAAATTAACAACCCTGCCTAACTATAGGGGAGGGGGGGCGGGGGTAGAATCACTGCTCTTGCACATAAAAACTGAACATATAAATAAATAAAATTTTCTGAACCTGCTGGATTGGTGTAACTTCAACTAATCTTACCTTGCATGTTATTGCCAAATTAGTAATATCACAATACTGTAGCAGGGAAAAGTCTGGATACACATCACAGGATCTGTCATGACTATTTATTCCTTCAAGAAGTTCTTTTTTAAAATGCATCAAAGTAAGACCATCTTGCTGAAATTAAATGTAAAGTGATAGATAATATCAGTGTCTACAACGAAAATTAAATGTTTACTTAATGTAATAAAAAATACATCAATAAGTTGAGAAACACCATGAACTACTAATCAATACCAGTTGACTTATCCTGAGTAATAACTGCTCTGAATATAACCCACATTATACTGATCCTTTGCCTATTACTAAGGGAATAACTTTGAAAGCAAAAAAAAAAAAATAATAATAATAATAATAATAATAAATAAATAGATAGATAAATAAATAGTAATAATAATCATAGTAACAAAATAATTTCACTGAATTTCAGAGAGCATGGAAAAATTATTAAATATCTAATTCAATAGGGGAAACACACACACATACAAAAAGCATTATTTAGTTATGCCAGTTCAATAAGGACCATGTAGGGTAGAATGGGGGATTGCTGCCACCCCCAATTATTTGAGTCAAGGAAACCGGTTAGCCGGCCTGACAGCTTCTGACGTGTAGCCAACGATGCTACAACAAATGTCCCAAGTCGATGGCAGCCATTGCTCGCATTGTTTGGTTTTTACAGTGATGAATTTTGTTCTGAAGAAGTCTTATTTTCCATTTTGAATAAGTTGAGGTATGTACCTTTAAATGCTACAATGCTTGCATTTGCTATGAGTAACCTTTAACTAGATATTTTAGCCTACATTTTAAATCAACAATATTGATCACTTCAGTTGGTTTTGATGTCTTTAAACCTACATTTCTTCCATCTTGTCGGATCAGGGTTATGACGCCCCCTAAAGGTCAAAAGTTTCCAGAAGGATTCCCATATGGTAGGTCACATTGTGATAGAAAAAAGGGACCCTTAGGGTGGATGTATAGGTCGAAAGCAATTTTTTAAAGGAATGAAAATGCGCTCTTGTAAAATGTGCTTAGTAAAAAGAATTAATTAACAGAAGTTAGTCTTAACAGAAGAAACTGATGAAGAAAATATTCTTGTAAATGCCAGCAATCTGTCTGTAGATGACTTACTGGATGTGGTACCTAGCTCATCAAAGACCATTCAGGAAGTGCCTCAAAAAACGTTTCTTCAATTGCTAGAAAAAATTTCACCAGTTCCAAAAATTGGTAGCAGAAAAGGTAAAGGAAAGTTCTAAAAGAAAAGGCCACAAGTCAATTCTAACGGGATTCCCAATGAAGGCTGCTTTGAAGAAACAGTAGCTAAAAGAAAGGAAAAGATATTGAAAAGAAACAAGCCAAAAGAAAATCTGCAGAAAAGGTCTTAGGATTGTTCATCAAAACTGAATCCAAGGCAAAGAAAGAGAAAGCAGTGGCAGCACAGCAAAAGAAAATGAATAAATCTGTTAAGAAAAGGGGCAAAAAACTTTTTAGTTTTGAAAACTCTTCAGATAAAGGAGGACATTGACGTTAAAAAGTTTTGTGACAACGACAAAAATGATGACTTTTTTGATCTGAGCGATCCAAACGTTCAACTTTGTGCTATATGCAATGAATATAGAACGAACTAACTATGGTACAGATGCTCTTGCTGTGGCAAGTAGGTGCATTCAGAGTGTAGCAATGCTGAAACAGCTGAAAACTACATTTGTGACTTTTGTAAATTTCAAGGAAATCAAATGAATTCAAAATACTGTTTTTTCACTCGTATAAACTAAAAATGTCATTTGGTTTGCTTTTCAATTTCTATATTGTAATGCTAATTGCAAATGGGATTTTCAATAAATTTTCCTCTTTAGTCTTTTTTTCACATTGGCTAGTGGTGGGATTACCCCAGGTCCATGGCGGTATTACCCCAGCACCCTGGGTAATACCGCCACAGTTAACAAATTGATGATTTATGGCTATTTCTTTTATAGATTTATTTAAAAAAAATTTTGTATACGTTCTTAAGATGGCGTACAATAATCCAAAATATTGATCTATCTCATAAATATGATTTGTGATGGTGATAAAAATTGAAGTTCCTTAAAGTGGCGACATTCCCCTGGTCTATCCTACTACTAGTACATAGGTATCAAACTGATTTCAAGGGCCGCAGGTTTGGAACCTTTTGCAATGCTCGTTAAATAGGCAAGTCTTTTCGTCTTTAGCAGTAGTACATTGGATGCCAATTAATTAACTCAGTGGTTAATTGAATCAACCACTTTAATAAATCAAATGGTCAAAAACAGAACAAAATCCAGCTTTATTGAAATAGCCGCTTTATTGAATCAACCGCTTTATGGAATCAAAACTGTTTAGAAAACGTGTTTCATATAAGTGGCGGCCACTGTCTATTGGCTGAAAGTAAAAGTCCAACTCTCCCTTCTTCCTTAATTCACTCACTGTACAAAGAGATCTTTAGTCGTCTAAGTGGTATAAAAGCACCAACAATACTGCCCCACCAGTTCATTGAAGTAAGTAAGTAACTGCTGTGGCCAAACATCCTGCTATATGTATTCTCTTCATTATAGCCAGCATTGCAGACATAACTAAATAAATCAACCTGTTTTTTCCCCCCTGAAAGAAGTGGGGTGGTATTCTGAACCACACTCTACATATTATACACACATGACGAATTCTGTAACTCTGCATACTCTGAAGACTATAATAAAATTCTTAATGGCAATGACTATTTTCACTTAAATATCAATATTTGCATGCATTAAATTTATTAGTCAATTTAGTAGCTCTCACTCCAAATCTAAAAAGAAAAACAATCATGGATTGAAGCAGGGTTTTTTTTTTTTAACCAGTACAACTGTGGACCAGTATTTTTTTTTTTTTAAACTGTCATATATCATATTACCCATTTTGACCCCTTTTGATAAAAGCGTAAACAAACAATTTAAAAAGGCATTTATTTCATCTAAAAATACATTAAAATGCAATTTTTATTAAATTTATTTATATTTATAACTAAGTAGTAAATTTTTTTTCACATTGTTTAAAAGCAGAACTGAAGCATGATGCTTATCATCACATAACAATTACAAATTAGAAGAATAACTCTACGTTCAAACTCAGAGGTTCACTTATTCTCTTTCTGCACCTGGATTATAAATGCAGTCAAGTTTTAATTAGTCATATAAATAGAAGCAGTCAAAATTAGATTTTACCTTCATATAGACAGTCACAGATACATATTATCGGTTAGATGATGCAAAACATCTTTTACACATCGGATAATATTTTTGACTTTCAAACCAGAACTTTGAGCTCCAAGTAAGCTCAAAATAAGTGCGATGGTAAAATAAGATAGGATTCCAAACCTAAAACCCTATCTTATGTCACCATCACACCTCGACTTCTCCAGATTTAATTTTGAGTCAAGCATCCCCACCTTTTTCTTTTTTTCAATGCCCTCTTCATTTCTTAAACTTATATGTGTATTTCTAAGTCCCTCGTTTTTTCCCCCTTCTTTTTTTCCCAGAACTACAACAGTTAACTACATAAGAGATGGCAGTTTCCCACATGTATTTTTATCTCTTAAAATGGAACATTGGGTTTTACAATTAAAAGATGATTAATTCAAAAACGGCAAAGATAGTGAATTAAGGAATGCAAATAATAATAATAATAACAATAAAAAGGCTAGGTACGGCACTCACTCAAATATGCCTAAGGGAAATATTGGATCAAATATTTTTAGAGACAGTATTACAGCACATATTTATTTATTTACGAGGGTCAGTCAGAAAGTTAGTTGCACTGTTCAAAAAAAAAAAAAAAAGAGAGAGAGAGAATTGAAATTTTACAGTAACTTAATTGTTATCTTAAAGTTCCACTCAAAATCTACTTTTTAACGTAACTACCTCCGTTATTTAAGCAATTGTCGAGGCGTGGTACAAGTTTTTTGATGCCTTCTCCAAAGAAATGCTGTCTAATGTCCAAAAACCATTGTTGGATTGCAGCTTTCACTTCGTCATCCAAATGGCATCATTGCTTTGAAAGTTCTTGTTTTATGGGACCAAAAACATTGAGGTAAGGAGGTGAAAGGTTAGGGTAGCTTGGGAAGGTGATTCCACATTTCCTACCTAAACTTGGTCTTTCCCCGCATTCAGTGTCGTCAATATCTGTACGCCATTCTCAACCATTTGATGAGCCAACCATTTCATGATAGCTTGACATGAAATTGCATTTTCACCATCATACCTGCCAACATCTACTGGGAAAAAATCCAGTAGATGTTAAAGAAATCCAGTGGATGATTACGATAGATTTTTAATTTTCATTTATGGAAAAAAAGGGATTTCTTAAGATCCTTCTTAGTGCAACCAAATGTTCCTTACATCATATACACAATCAAGAGAAATGATCAAAATCCAGGAATCTCCCGGAAAAACCAGTAGAGTTGGCAGGTATGTCACCATACACTTCATGGTACTGCACATAAACTGCACAGTGCAGTTGCACCTTTTTGCTCACAAAATTGAATCACTGCACGCATTTCTAATTTGGACGCTACTTGCAGCTGTCAAAACATGTTTGCGAATGATAATCAGAAAAACTCAACTTGTCCTGGGGAAGCCGCTATATCACACGATAAAGGTACACGTGTGAAGTATTGCCACAGAATTTCATCAAAATTGTCTCAGATGGAACAGATTTATGAAGAAGTAAGAAGTGCAACTAACTTTCTGATTGACCTACGTATTTTGCTTTATCAAAAGTGTTTTAAAAGTTGAAAGTAAAATAGTGCAACAAACCTGAGTATCAATTCTTAATCCACAACCACAAAATATCACAGAATGGTTCTGATGCAATATGGATCTATTGCAAAAAAAAAAAAAAGTATAAGACATATATTAATACAGTTTAAGTTGACAGAAAAGAAAACCATTTCAAAGTAAAGTAGAGGGAAATATTACCTCAGTAAACTATCAAAAATCTACTTTAATAATTCCATCACAACTTCTTAAAAATAAATTAAAGTTTTGTATATAGTTACTTACTCAATACTCAAATAAAATTGCTGAGGGATATTACTGAAGTTGCTCAACCATTTTCTTGATATCTTATTCTTGTGAAAATGTTATTTAGAACAAAAGATTGAAGGGGTAGAAGAAAAAATAAACTTTAGGGGCAGTTTTACATTAGACGGTTATTTAGACATATCAGCTACTTTTGAAAACTTAGAAATGATAATATGTAGGATGCATTTGTACAGAAGAAAGTTGCTTTTTCAACAGGAGTGTCAATACTATGTATTGTAAAATGTTCAGCACATATTATTGACACAAAAGAGCAAAATAGAGATAGAACCATTAAAACAGGGGTCTGTCCAGGATTTTTCACAGGGTCAGTTTTTTGTGAAAAATCAATTAATTTTGTGAAAGAAAAATATTTTTTTAAAAAATGAAAATTCATAATTTATACATGTATTATGTGTTTGGGGGTGGAGCAAACTGTACCATTGAAACTTTTAAGTGAATGTTTTTGTAGTATTTTGTCTCTTTGATTTTGAAAATATCATTCTTGAGGGTTTTCTTGGTATTTGGCATGGGGGGGGGGAGAAGGCATTGCTCTCTGCAAGATGGGGATGCCTTAAGCATCAATATCGATTAACATATAGTAACATTCCCCATTAAGTTAAATTATAATAGAAATGTTAGCTGGAGATGCTACATATATAATGTTTAAAATAATTGAAACAAAGAAACAAAATTCAAGCAGCAGTTCAGTACCTAACTTTTTGGCACATGACAATGCTTAGAGAGCGTGGAATTTCATTTGTAAGTTATACATTTCTTGGTTTTAATAAAAATAAAAAAGAGATTTATTTGTTCACCTCTTAACAAAGCATACTTAACATGCAAAATTAGGAAAATTCAATTCCCATAGCGGATGCAAAGAGATTGCAATTCTCAAAATATGAATACTGCAACCAAATGTATAACAACGGCTAAAAAAGAATTAATTTTTGCAATATTATTTTGGAATTAGATCTTAGACCTTATGATAAACATATAATTATCATTTATCGACACAGTTGAAACCAAAATAAAATTAAACCATCGATACAGCATTCAAATGTCTGACTTATGAAAGAAAATGGAATTTTGCTTAAAAAACTTGCAATAATGGTCTTAATAGAAACAAAGAGACTTTTCATTTATTTACCTCCTAATAATGCGAAGTTAGCTTGAAGAAAAAAGTAAAATTCGACTATAGTTTTGGGTGCAAACAGATTGCATCTTATAAAATAAAGGTATCAAAAGTATAAACGTGCTAAATAAAAAAGTTTTTAAAGTAAAATTATTTTAGAATTGTATTTAAACAGGTTTTAATGATTAATACTATTACTAATCACTGACTTATTCACTGAAAAATTTGCAGAAAGGTGGGAAAAAAGGAAGGTGGCGAGGTATATAACCAAACAGACAATGCCGGATTTCCAATATTAATGCACGAAAGATACCAGAACTCTTGTATATAATAATTGGAACCTTATCATTCCTAGCATCAAATAATTGAAATCCATTTTTTTCCCTCCGAAAATAGCGTACAAACAACGCACCATAAAGGATGAAATATTGCCTAGCTAGTAAAATGTTGAGAATATATCCCAATAAAATCACTTGACAGGTTTTACACCACACGCTAAATGGAAATAATTTTAAAGATGGTAAAGCTATCTGACGCGATCAATTCC
This sequence comes from Uloborus diversus, assembly GCF_026930045.1. Classification (NCBI taxonomy): domain Eukaryota; kingdom Metazoa; phylum Arthropoda; class Arachnida; order Araneae; family Uloboridae; genus Uloborus; species Uloborus diversus. Next base: position 163,323,240 of record NC_072734.1, on the reverse strand, counting down.
TTCCCCAGTTGACCAAATGCAGCTCCAAGCTTAATTTGCTGTTACATGCTATTATAAATTTTTATTGTTGTTCAAATCATAAAATAGGGAGCGAAAAGTCCTTAAGCTGCATTTTCAGAGAAGTTTATAACAACACCACTATTAACAGCTATGGGAACAAACAAAAGCAAAATTATTAAAAACAAAACTGACTTAAGCTGTTAATTTCTTTTAAAGAAACAAACAACAAGAACAATATTTGGCAGTGTTAGTTATTTATCACTTGCAGGAGTATCAAAAAAGTGTACCGAGATTCTTTTTTTCCTTTTTCAAATTTAGCAGATTGGTGTGTAAGCTGATCTGTCTAATCTCTGTGCTAAGCTTTGAAAGAAGTTCCAAAGTTTATCGGTTTATGCATGGAAATATGGGTTACTTTGATTTCACATTTGCTTTTACAATAACCATTTGTGAAAGATTCGTTTTAGTTCAGAAATTTGGGAATGGTCCATTTTGGTTGATAGGAATTTTGTGAAAGGTCTTTTTTGGTGCATGGGATTTTAGTGAAGGGTCTAAAGGCGCCCATATGGGGGGCAAGGGGGCTCAAGCCCCCCCCCCTCCCTCCTTTGAATTTAGAACTTTAATGCTTTTAGTACTTTTTTCTTTGCAAAAATGTAAAAACATTTCTTCTCCACCAATCAATGAATAAGTTATTAAAAATGTCAAATTTTAATAACTCTAATCTGTACTGAAATTGGTTTCTATAGGGAAAATATCCTGTAAACCATGAGGAAAATATCTGAGCTATCCCCTTAATATTTTGCATATGGACGTCCTTGGAAGGGTCCGGTTAACGAACCTAAATTTCCTGGCTAGGCTCCTGATGAAATTGAATAATTTTACTTACATAGCTTGATAAGAGTCTTTACAAAAGCTTGTCAAGGATTTAGTGCAAACAAATGGATAAATAAAGAAATGTATTTTAAAATGCAAAAGCACAAATCTGATCTTGCAGAAAGCAAGCAAAATTCTAAAATTTTAACTTTGAGGTATTTAGGAGGACAAGACATGAAGTTTCAAAGCAATTGTCTATAACATATGAAACAACACTGCTAGCAGTGGTAGCAAGCAGGAGCGGACAGAGACAATCATTTCAGGGGGATGGGGGCAATACTGATTAATATAGGGATTTGGGTACAAAAATTTTCTGAAATTGCCTGCATGTCAATAAAAACACCACCTCAGCCAAGAATAAGGTACTAAAGAGTATAAATGTCACTAATTAATGTCACAAGCAATGGAAGGAATTAGTATCACAAAAATTTACTTTTAAAAATAATTCACAACTTGAATCTACAATTGTTAACACATTTTATTCATAAAATATTTGATAGGGGGTACTGAGGGGGAGGGGGGGGGTCATGACGTTCATGACCCTCCCCTAGCAGCAAGAAAAATACTGTTTTAATAATAATATTACTAAGCTATACAAAATAATTTCCAATTAAAAAGTGCAATACCTAACGTAAACCAAAACTGATTTCAAGAAATACCTTACCTTTTTTTTATATCAGAAAGAAAACTGTTATTTGTAATTCCAGAGCTTTGTGAAAGTGTGTTAAGTTGAATATAGGCTTGGGTCAGATTAAAATTTCAAAGCTTTTAGACCAGTGGGCAACCCGTCGATTGCGATTGACTGGTCAATCTCCCACCTGTTGTTGGTCTATCGTGACAACATTCTGGACCACGTTTTATCACACAGAACAAATGTGTATTATTTTCTGAAAAAAACGTTATGCTCAACTTCTTAATCGCAAGTTATTCAAATATTTTTAAAGACTTTTTATAATCTCTGGAAATGGATTTGCTGATAAAAACTTGGAATGGATGTGATTTACAAATTCTTTTGAAGAAATTGTTTTGTTCAGGATTTTACCAGTGGCACAGTAGTGATAGAGAGGATAAGCTCCCCCCCCCCCCTTAAGTCGATCTTAGTGTTCATCTTAGTTTAAAAGAAAATCAGCAGACAGTTTAGGTTACCTATCGCTGTTTTAGACCATGTACGAGACCATTTTGAACCATTGAAACATCATGTGTTTAGCACAAAACGTTTTAGTATGCTTACTTTTTGCAAAGAGGGCAAATAACTTCTTCATTTTCTAACCAATCAACTGTAGCATCAATTTCTGGATTTCTGACTGCAGCATAATATTCTTCCAAAAGAATTCTTTCTGTAATAGGTACAAAGAAAAGAACGTATTATAAAACTGAAAAGACAGATGTTTCTAAGTTCCTTTTCCAGTGTTTCAAACTATTATATTTTTTAATAAATTACATATCACCTTCACATTTGTTTCTAGTTTATTTAATCTAAATTGTCTATAGAATAGGAATGAGAGGAACTTGGCCTATGCGGCATATTTATACTATGACACACAATTTTGTTTTCAGGAAAGTTTTATTCAGGGCCAACGAGAGGACACGTCAGCCTAGTCGGAAAGGAGGGCCCACCCTTGAGGGGGTTCAGATTCGAATCGGAGACTTTGTTTGTTTTGACAAGTTTTAAGGGGGCCTGGTGACCAAACTGACAAGAGGCCTGCCTAGACTTTTGGCGGCCCTGGTTTTATTTTATTAAAGACCTAACAATGTTTATATTCTATTACCATTTGAAATTTGACAAAGGAATTAAAATAACGTAACCAAATAAATCCAAGCGCACAAAAAGCATTCTAAAAATCTTTAGGTAATTACTTTCACCAAAAACTACCTTAAAAATAGGGAACAGAGATGAAAGGGGCAGAAATGACAAAACAATAGTTTTAGCCCAACAAGTAAAAACTTTTTCATTTCTTTAATCGACAATTCATATTTCATAAAAAGATGTCATTACCCTTTTAGCAAACCAAATTTTTTAAACTTACTTTGAATTTCTTAGAAGATAGAATGACATTGGATAAAGTCACACACGGAATTTTTAAAGTTAAAACAAGGCTCACAGACCGAAGAAGGTGTGATACTTCATTTAAATGTTACTGTTCTGCAGCGAAGAACGTTCTTTCTACACTAAAAGTTATTTTATAGCCAATTCAGGCTATCTATAGAACTTTATCACCATTTTTCTACTTGGGGCAGTGTTAACACTAAACTTAAGGACACATACAAAATGATGTGGAAAAGAAAATGTATAAATAACGTGAAGAATATCCATACCACACATCAAGTAGACAGTTTTCTTTATCATAATGCATATGGCAGTGAGCAGCAAAGGGATGTAAGTGGACATTTTCAAGTTTTGAGTAAAACGACCATAAAGGTCCTAGGCAGGCTTTCTTTGAAAATATTTTCTAAATCATGATGCATAACAGAGTCTACCAGGGCTACTAGTACCATCTCTTGTCCCAAGACAGAGGAGAGGTTCAACTACCATTTGCACTGGTTATCTCCAAATTTTTAATTTTGCCACTTACATCCCTTTGCTTCTCACTGCCTCATTTGTACTAATTTTTATAATATTTTCACAACATAATACATTTCCTCCAAAGTTGGCGAATGTGTGTTGAGGACAGGGAACAGAAATTATCTTGCCAACATTTCTTTTTTTAAAAAGAAAACTGAAAAAGAAAATATGTCTGACACACATCGTTAATACTCTTTGTGAATATTTCAAATAAAATATGTCATTAAATGATTATAATAAATATTCAATTGAAAAATACAGCATTAAAATGCAAAAGTTAACGAATTGAGAAAATAACAAATATACACTTTGGATGTGTCAGAAGGTCTATGTGAATGATCTGTTTTAGCATCGATGTATTCTTAATTATTTCTCTCTGTTGCACTTCCATCTTAAATTTATTTCCCAAGACTACTTTTGATTAACTGTTTGATCTGTTTTAGCCTTGCAGTTTCAGCGAGAGAAAGTACATAAGAATTTGAGGAAAATGATTTATGGAACTAATGTCATGTACTCCACCCTTGGCGACTTTTTCCTGTCGGCGCCAATAAAGCGTCGCCAAGAAAACAATGTATGACGACATAGGTCATACATCGTTCTTAGCAATGCTTTTTTTATCGCCAACAGAAAAATTCAGATAAAAAAAACATGATTAAAGCACTTCAGAACACCAATATATATATAAAAACATAAAACTAAAGCAAAAAAAATCACGAATATCTGGCTTCAAAAATACCAGAAACTAGTTTCTGTACACAAAGAAAAATTACTAGAAGGTATTTAAAATGCTTAAATTAACAAATTACTATCACAGCTCACCAAAGAAATATGTATCGATGGAAATAAAAGCTATTTTTCAACATGCATTTCATCAAACAAAAACTTTTCTCAGACTCTACTAAAAAAGAACAAAGCGATTCAATATGTGACGTTTAAAGCAGAGAACATCCCCAAAATATAACAATTTCAGCCAAAAAAAACGCTTAGTTATTCAAATTTTGATGTATGCAAAGTAAAAATGTCTCCACAGAACATCTCAAACATAAACCATACAAAAATTCCATACATTTATTTGCTATCCAAAAATGCTTTTAAAATACCTGCTAAAAATATCTACTATATTTTGCAGAAAATAACACCTTCATATTTTTATAAAATCATAGATTCAACTTTTTTCAGAAATTCGGTACCTAAAGAGGCACGTTTACAGAATATGCTTGAATAGTTCTTAGCATCGATAAAAATTAACTTTTAGAATAAAATAACTGCACTTTTTTTGTAAAAGAAATTTACATGCATTAAATAAAAAGTTAAAAACGACAAGAAGCCCTCAAGATTTTGTAAAAAAACAAAGAATTTCGGAAGTGAGTTTTTTTTTTAATTTAAAAAAAAACTTACGTTTTTACTGTATAAATCTTCACACTCAGTCTGAAACACAACATATGAAACAACGGTGCCTTACCAAAACTGACCTCAAGTTGGATTTTAATGGTCAAGTTTGAAGAAACTGGCATTTTCTAATATTTATACATCAAAACACAACTACTGAATTTAAATCAACACAAAATAAGCTTTCCTATAAGGTATATTGCAAGAAAAAACAAGAATCTACCCAACATGGAACCACTAACAAGTAAACAAGTTTGAACAGATCTAAGATAGCCTTTGGGTTGCCAAACACAGATTAGTTTTGCCAGGGATACCATGCTCAAAAAATTATGGCCTCATTGGCGAGAAAAATATTTCAATTTTATGCGAAAAATCGGATGTTGCCAAATGGGGGGGGGGGGGTATACCACATTTGTACCTGATTTATTTTCAGTGATCAAGAAGACTGCTTATTATTTTCAACTGATACATTATCCATTCATTTTGCATTCAGTTTTAAAATAAAATTTTCATGCATTTTCATCAAAATATTTAGCATTCATTACCTTCTTCAAGAAGTTCTTTTTGAATTTCTTCCATTGTACTGAAGAATTCATTCAATTCTGCATCACTGAACTCCTATGAAGAAGAATACAGAATTATTTTAATTTTGAGAAGCATGCTTTTTCACAATTGAGGTAAGCAGTAAAACAAGTAATGCTGAAACAACAAAATTAGTAAAATTAAAATAATCAAAATACAGATGTAAAAAATAATCAAATCATTGAATCTAGTGTTATATAAGAAAGAAGAATAAAAAATATTATTTGAAACTTGTATGGTAAAAAAAAAAGAACAAAGCAGAGAAATGTGGGTCAAAGTAAAGCATTTAAGATAAAGGTAACTTACCTGTTTCAAAATGAACAAATGGGAAATTTGTTTTGAAAATTATAGTGTGTGTAAAGAACAATATATTTTATGAGGCAAAGCTAATCTGAAAATTTTGTAAAAATTACTACTTTAGTAGAGTTGTGAGAACTTTTGCTTACTGAAAGATTTGTATTGAGCAAGGGGATAGATAGCTTTAAGAGGGCCATTGATCTTCATCGGTGACTAATAAACTGACTAGGATCAGCTCAGAGCCTATTGGCGGTCATCACATTTTGTATTTATAAAGTTAGCATTGAAATATAATGAACAAAATAAACAGTGGTAGGGTTGACAAGTTTCTGGGAAGGTGGTTTAAACCAATCTTAGAAACCAGTTAAAACCGGCATGGCAAAAACCACTTTCTACCACATTTGCGGCAGAAACTCACAAAATGATATGAAAGCAATTACTTACATATAACAGGAAATGCTTGGGAAAAACAATTAAATGTTAACCCAAAGTGCATTTTAATTACAATATTATTACCATACAAAATAGAGAAGATTTTATCAAGGCCAGCAAAACTAACAGGTATTATAATCCAGAAACAAGTAAGATTAATGAGACTTTTATGTATTGCACATTTCTTTTAAACTCGTTCACCCACTACCTCACTTGACTAGAAAATTATGCTTCAGGAAATGAGGCTACTTTGTTTTGCAAAACTATATTATTTACAAAATCTGTGTTAATATTGGCAAGTAAAACTCACTTTTTTCTTGAGCACATGAGTCTCATCCCAAGCACTTTGGACGAAGTAGGTACAGGGTGATTCATAATGAATGGGCCAAAAAGAATAGTGCAGTGTGACTGCCGTAATGGATTTATTCAGCTAAAACAAATTTATTCTGCAAGTACAATTATACAAGTTTTATTTGGCAACAGGGAAAAATAATCGAATGACGAACTTGCCGCTAAAGGCGCTGTTAAACAAAATGTCGTCCATGAAGGAGAAAGAGTACTGCGTTTTCGAATATGCCAAAATCTTCTTGGTAACTGTTGTGCAAAGGAACTTTAGCACGGAATTTCGTAAAAATCCACCTCATCGGCATAACATTCCAGGATTGCCACACGATTTGACATGTCTTCATTGGCCGCCGAGATCACCAGATCTAACGCCCAGTGTTTTTTTTTCTCTGGGGTTTCGTTAAAGACAGGGGCAGTTCTCAAAAGGTGGGAACAAAAAAGTTAACTTTGAGCAATTTCAAAAATTTTCGAATTTGACATCAATTTTGATTTTATTCTATAGTATGCATACCTAGAACACAATATATGAACATGAAAAGACAGCAGGTATTTGTAAAAATTGTTAATTAGCAAATTAAATCAGCAATCTGTAGGTAACAGATTTTGGACATTGTTTTCCTGTAGGTAACGGATTTTGGACATCATCATAACGTAAGTTTCACCATTTTTGACAATTGTTAATCTGATTTTTAACTTTTCCAATGAAAATTTTATTTACTACTCTTTGAATTTTGCAATTTAATAATAAAGAGGATATTAATGAAATACTTGAATGTCTATACATGCTGCTCCTTACATATAATAAAGTTTTGGAATGATTTTGAAGAAATTGATGCAAAGTTAAAAAAAAGCTTCAAATTAAAAATAATACAATTGTAAAAAGTGACATCAGTTTTAATAATGAATATTTTTTCTAATGTCATAAGAATTAAAATGATGTCTAAAAAAATTATTGAAGAAAGAAATTCGTATTTCTATTTGGAGATCGTTAAATTATGTTTCCAAAAGAAAGAAGAGAAAAAGAATTCTAAAATAATAAAAGCGGAAAAAAAAAAAAAAAATGCTAGCGCAGGTGATAAAGTTGCCAAAACTGGTACAGCTGACGATAAACTACATTTGTCAAATTGGAATTCCCCTCTGGTAACCTTTAGCTTATCGTATACTGTGTTGTCGCCAATGGAGGTTTGCTTGGCGATTTTAGCGCAAAATGGCTTTCGGTTCGATCATAAGCAGCCATGTTTCTACTGTAATTTATGTATTGTTCAATGTGCAACATATTAATTATGCAGAATACCAATGGATTAAAGAAGATAACATTATAATAACGTTTTTTATTAAGGTTAGAAGACAGTAGATCATCAAAAATTATGAATAAATGGACAGAAATATCGGCGTCAAGATCGTAACGCCATTTGGACATCTCACATGTACGTTTAAAAAAAATTATTTTTCTTCTAAGATACTTAATAAAAGCTTATGAAAACACTTTTAAATAATTAAAAATTGATTCCGAGGCTCGATAAACACCTTTAAAATGAAAACATCATATACTTAGTTCTCAAAAAAAAACCATTGTAAAGATCGTAAATTTTGGACATGCATCAAATTTCAAACTTACTATTTTCTAAAATCGTTTACAAAGTGAATAATCTGTCTTTACTTTTGTTATTTGTGTAAAATATTAACAAAAAATTATTCAGTGTAAGATTCATACCTTTAAATTTTTTTTGAAACGTATGGAAATAATTAAAAAAAAATTTTCTTTAATGGTACATTTGCTCAGTTAACGTTTTGGTATGTCCAAAATTGCGCCTTTTAGCAAAGAAAATATTTTTTAAGGGCATTTAAAGAGCATTTTTTCCATAATTTATGTCAATTCTTGTCTCTATACAGTATTATAATTTAACTCAAAAATTTTTGAGTTAATTAAAATGAAAGTTATTTGGTGTTGAAGCTTCAAAGTTGAGGTCTGTGTTTGCTCCCACCTTTTGAGAACTGCCCACAGGTGTTTGTGCCTCCACTTCTTCAGGACTTATAGGAACTGAAGCAGCGGATAACTGCAGTGTTGAACTCCATCACAGGGGATATGCTATCAGGGCCGTGGCAGAAGCTTGTGTAGACATTTGTCGTGTTACCCGAGGGGCACATATTGAACACCTGTAGAAACTTGAATAAATGTAGTTTTGAGGTAAATTTGAATTTTCTAAATATATTAATTACAACATTTACAATTTATGTTTTCCTTTTGTCCCATTCATTATAAATCACTTTGCATATAAGCTAGCAAATGATAATCAGTAACTCCCTGTTTGAGTCTGTATGTCACATCTTTTTCTTAAGCACGAATAAGATTCTCGTCATTTGTTAGATTAATCCAAATGTTACAAGCATCTGTAAATTTCCTTCAGAACTAAACCAAGGGCAATAGCAATGGATTTCACTTTTTACAATAATGAAAAGTATTTGCATTTTTTTAGTTTACTTAAACAAATATGATTAAGTAATTACTAGAATTATCAAAGACATTTTCATGTTTTTGCAGGTTATAACCAGTTTTTGCCACTGGCAGGGGAAAAACCAGTTTCTGCTGGCAGAAAGCCAACCCTGTTATGAAGATTAGCTATGACATATAAACATATAAAATCTGCGCTCTCTCTCTCTCTCTTAGGATATTAGCATATATCATAAGAGCAGTAAAATCACTGAATCAAGTAAAATTCATTTCTATTTAAATAACATAAATTTACAGACCTCATCAGCAAAGATCTTGATGCCTGGTTTCTTGGTTTCAGTGTCCAATTCCCAATCCTGGTTCATTACAGCATCAATGACATCTTCAGGATCTAAGCCCCGAAATTTGTCAACCAATCGACCACGACTGTTTTGCATCCTCTGAATGCATTTCTAAAAAATGTATAGTGGTTTACTTCAAGGTAGCAGGATGATAAATATTTAAATAAAAAGAACGGCTTGTGGAAAACAAAATTAAGAAGCTTTAAGGAATTTTAAAAGTGAGTCAAGGAAATAATTTTAACGGCCTACCAAACAATTATTGTATACGGTAAATTTCAGGAAAAATCCGTGAACAATAATATTTTCTGCTGCAGATCTGACATATATGTAAGAGGAAGAATGATTTTGGAAGCTTAAATAATTTACAAACTTTACACGGCAGAGAAAGTTACTGAAAGCTTTGCGTTTTACAAAATTTCAAAATTAACAACATATTCAAAATACTATTTATTTATGTTAAAGTATTTTTACTTCCTTTACGACCTGCATCAGACAGAAAAATTCTAATTTTTTCGTCTCTTACGCACATCGCACAAATTCATGACTTATTTTGAAACCATTTTAAATTAAATTGCAGTTACATGCATATCGCTAACAAACAGTTTTTAAAAGAAAATTACATACAATTCGAAATGCTTCTTTCCATGGTGGTGTTTTGGCTTTGTACATCATCTGATGCTGTTTGAGCCTTTCGCAACTGAGTCCTTTCGGAATATCCATTAAAACTTTAATAAATGTAAAAGAAAAGGTAGTCAAACTTAAAATTAAAATAAAGGATGAAAAGAAGCAGCGAGTTAAAGAGCGCGAACCTTCGCTGCTACAGCACCGCACGCAACTCGGGTTGCAGGTTGCAGAAGAATGGCGTTGAAGAGATGTTTGGGTATTTGGCTGCGTATTAGCAAGATATTCGCTATTTTGGTGTTAAACTTAATTTCAACTTGAAATAAATTACGAAAGTAAAGAGGCCCTTGGGACTTCTTTTACTCCACTAGCAACATCTTTTTCACCCATTATTTATCTTGCAAAGATAACTTTCATAGAAGTAAATATGCTTTTTCAACGCAGAATAACTGCAAATAGTACGCTCACTTTTTCGCGTAAAAATAAATACCTTGCAACAGCTCAATATTAAAAACAACAGCAAAAAGAATTACAGACACATGTTTCGTGGCTGCGAGAAGCTTTTTCTCCAGTGAAGAAAAAGAAATTTTGGATGAAAAGACATCAGACAAATGCTACTTTTGTTTTTACTGCTCATCTTGAACTAATGTGACCATTTGATTTTGCAATCCTCTTTTTAATTGTAGCTATTTTTGGGTATTTAAATAGACTTTGTAGCATCATGTTCTTGTCCAATAGATGCCTTGCATTTTGGAGGCGGGGTTGGCCACATCCCATTTTTAAAGGTAAAATGACGTCATTGCCGGTTTACAGACGCACGTGGATTGAACGCGCACGCATCTTGCTAGCGACTTCGGGATACGGAAGGTCGTAGGTAAAGTTCATGTGGTTTAAATTGAAATTTGTTTCCCGATGTGAGAGTTTGTTTTGAAGTAGCTAAGCATTGTTAAAATATATCTGCAACTTTTCAATTTTGTTTCTTATCAAATATTTCTGTTTTTGAAACTGAAGATTTTTCAGCTGAGTGTATTTTTTAAAGTTTTTTTACATAGTTCCTCAACGCCCTTGAGCAAATGTTTTAGAAACTTTTCTGCAGTGTTACATAAGAGGTTCGATCCTTACTCTTTTATTATTTTTATTACTGCTATAATCACAGTATATTTTGACCAGAGTGCTCATAGTCTACCTTTGAATATTTAGGCGGTGAATTGGTTAAAAAGTACGATAATTATCTAAAATTTCAGACCTTATCTTATCTTTTGCATATCTTCAGCACACATTTTTTTGTTCAATTAAAGCATGGTCTAGCTTAAAAATAAAACAGCAATTTTCCCCCTTGGTGTAAGATTTTATTTATTTATTTTTTTAATGCTTTTACTTATGAAATCTTTTCTCTTCGATCTGATACAGTTGAATATTATTAGTATTTTATTGTGCAATCAGAGATTTTTATCGGCTTGATTACTAAAGATGTCATTGATTCGTTTTAATGCTTTTTGAAATTGTTAATCATATTTAATTAAATACTTGACATTAATGACCTGGTTTATTACAACAAATAAAACTTTTTAAAATAATATTTTAGTTTGTAATTTGTTTCAGAATAAGTTCGATATTTAATGAGCTTATACAAGACAAATTGTTATAGTATAATTTACAAACTTGAAAATCTTGTAACGGACTAAAATTTTAGCAAAAAATAGAATACTACTTCTCTTTATTTTTAGAATTTTATACATTCAAATGTTGCTGACTGTAGATAGGATAATAAGAAAACTACATCACATTTAGTTTAAGATTTACCCTGTCTTTTTATTTGAACAAAAATCTAACTATTTTGCTTGGTGTCAATCTTTTAATATTTTTCTTCGAAATATTCATTCACAAAATATTTTACTTAAAGTGCCAGTAACTCAATTATATAAAAACTTCCTTATGTAACAGTTGGCAGAGTTATGAAAGGAAATTCACAACATCACCAAGAGAACTAATTTCAGTTCAATTTATAATTCAAAGGAATGTTATAAAAAGTTTAAAACATTTATGTGCAAAAAAAAAAAATTTTTTTTTTAAACAAGGATTAAATAACAATAAATTGATTAAATATATGCACTTATATTTTAAAATGTGTGTAATTTCTTTTTTAATTAATATTTTTAATATAATATGTTCTGTGACTGAAATAAACAAAGACAAATTGATAACCTTTGGAAACAAATTACTGGCATTTTCCAATAGTAATCTGGTGTTAATTTAGTTTTACATCTTGAAATGGCACCATAGTCAAGAGGAAAATCTTCACTAAGCTGTGAAACACTCAAATATGTAAAAATATTATATGATTTTAAGTCTATTATTGCACTATAACGCTTTCATTTGCACACATGTGTAAATGTCTAAAAATTTGGTTTCTATTAAGGGGGGGGGGGGAGAATTGTGTACAAATTGAAATTTTTAATGAAGAATTTAACTTCTATGTAACTAGATTAGAATTGGCTGTATATTAATAAGTTACATATATATTTGTACTTTAATATTCACATTGAACAAATGTTAAATATTAAACAGAACGTTGTTACATTTTGTTCTTTTTTTTATATTTTCCCCCAAAATAGTTTCTAAAAATCTAGTTTTGGATACTTTCTGACAGTTTTGGATACAAGGGCTTTGGACAGGACTAAAAACCCCTGTATTTACGGTGGTGTCCAAAACCATGCCAACTCTGGATTGAAGATTCTATCTGGACATTTTTCTGTATTAACTCTCCATAATTTGAAGGGTGCATAAAATTTCATTTCTCAACTATCAGAAAAAATTGAATGATCTGTCATTCAGTGTTTCCATTTCATTCACTTTTCGATTACATAAAATACACTGCCAGCTCGGTTATTATATCCGCGGACTGCAGTTTCTTGCTTATTAGCACTCATCAGCACAGAATAGCCTGGGGGCGAAAACTACTTCCTATTCCATGCTGAGGAGTGCTAAAAAGCATGAAACTGCAGTCCGCGGATGGAATAACTGAGCTGGTGGTGTATTTGATGTATTTCTGCCTTAGCCCTAGGTTAGGATGGTAACTTACTGCAAAATACCTGCTTTGCCTCCAATCTGAGTTGAACCGTACCATTGTTGCGGTCACTCGTCTGGTGTAGGGGCATTCCACGGTATTTTTGACATTATGTAGAGTCCGTAACGTGACCGTTTTTTGCCATAACTTTTTGATTTACCGTTTGATTTGCAAATTATTTTAATATTAGCTGGTGTGTTGGTAGGAAAAGATCAAAATAAAATATTATGCTAATCCAGCAGTAAGTTAAAAAGTTATGGCAAAAAAGGTCACGTTACGGACTCTACATAAATGTCAAAAATACCGTGGAATGCCCCTGTACTGATTCTACATTAGCTACCAGTTTGTTTGGCTCCCTTAAGGGGTTTTCCGCCTCCAGTTCAGTTACTTCCTATTCTGTACTGATGAGTGCTAAAAAGCACAAATCTGCAGTACGCGGATGGAATAACTGAACTGGCGGTGTATTTTATGTATTTCTGCCTTAGTCCTGGCTTAAGGCGGTAACTTACTGCAAAAAAACTTTGCAAATAGTCGGACTTTCATTGTGGTGTAATTCACATATTTGCAGAATAATAGTTTTGTGTATTCATTATGTTCCAAATTTTTCCAGATCTTTTTCATGAATGATGGTTAAAGATTCTGATATGCCGTCAGCAACTTCTTGTGAAACAGTAAATGGACATAGCACTTTGAACCAAAGTGAAAATTTTGAAGATATTGCTGAAAAACTAAAATCATTGAGCATCACATCACTGTCATCTTATGCGCTATGTGAGAATACAGTGTCGAACATAAGTGGTAATTCTTTAGAGTCTAAAAAACTTGGAATGTATATTGAAGAAGATATTGACGAGTCTCCTTCCGTGGATCGGAAACTCGACATTGTTGAGGAGAAAGCTAGTGATAAGAAAAGTGAAGTTGATGATGTTGCTAAAGATCAAGAATTTGTTTTTATCCATGATGCAGGCTTTGTTGTTAAAGTACAAGCACCAAATGGCGACACATTTGATATACAGGTAGTCTTCCTTTTCTTTAAAGATCAAATTAAGTTCTTTGTTCAGAAATATTTTTTCTTTTTTTTTTGCTGTTTTTCATACTAATACATATTGTCATAGTGGTGATTCTAAAATGTATAATCTCCATTCTTGCTCTGAGAAAAAAAGTTTAAATTTCCCAGTGCACTAGGAAATGCATTGATGTCTTTTAAAAGGTGATTCTCGAAAAAATGTCCCGTGTGTATCGCTAAGTTTTTAATTTTTTCCAGCTAACTAAAGCCTTCAAAAAATAATGTTGTTGGGGAATAATACATGCTTTTATAAATTATCAAAGCATAACAGTTAATCCCGTACTTAATTAACAGTTACTTGAATAAAATTTAAAACTGCGAGTTACGCACGGGACATTTTTTCGAGAACCGCCCTAAGGTGGTTTTACCAGTCGTAAAAAAGTTTGGAAATTTTACATTCTGTGTAGAAACCCAGAAAAATACCAGTTGGAAGCCGGAAGTAAGCCAATCCATATTTTGCCGGAAAAAAGTCAGAATGTGGTGATAAGTGGGTTTAACTTTTATGCAAGTTAAAAGAGCTCCATGTGAATGTGGCTAATGTTGAACCAAGACATAAAAATATAAGCTATATAACAAAATATTTTGTCTGTGTTTATATTTTATTTCATTTTGCAAAAATAGATTTAAAGTTTTAAACCCGTAACAAGTTATTTAACATAGCAGACATAGTAGGGGAGAGGGGGCACATGTGAACAAAAACGACATTTTTCTATATTTTTCATTATTGATTTGAGATAAAAAAGAAAAAGGTGCTAAATATGATAAATCAAACATTTGCTAATATTTTCATGCAGTTATCCCCCTTCTACAAGAAGAAATTCCAACCTAAAAATTAATTCTAAAATATGTTACATTTTGTTCACATCTGCCCCGGTGGGGGGGCAGTTGTAAACACACCTGGGGCACAAGTGAACAGATACATAAATGGTATAAAATGCACCTAAGTATATCTTTAAGTACTCTTTATTACACATTAATAAACACAATGAAAATATAAGTATTGAGTACATAATAAATTAACTTGATTCAACGAACATTATAGCCTTCAAGTTTTACAGAAAAAGAAACTGAAGAAGCAGCTCGATATGTGCTACCTAAAATTGAAGGTGGGGGTAATTTTAGCAGAATATCATCTGTTTCTGGAAATACAAAGGTTTCATTCTTCTGCTTCCTCATGAATTTAACATTTGCTTCATCACTCTCCATTTTCTCGATACCGCCAACATAGTGAATTTTTGTCTTTTTTTGTAGTGAATTCTACATGGACAAAGTCATTCATAGCTAAATTTTCTGGTGCAAGGTTGACTTCAGCACAAATTTCTTGATGGCTACTCTCTTCAAAGCTAATGTCGGACTCGGAGTCACTGACTACAACCTTTGACTGCTCCTTTTTCAACAGTTCAGCAAGTTCTAACTTTCTTTTCTTTGCAACTCTTTCACATTTTATCTTCATTTTCTCTGCCTTTTCTTCCATAGCTTTGACAACAATGTCTTTTTCGGGGGTGTCTGTTAAAATTCTTGATTTTCTTTTTTGATGCTGCTTACTTTTCCCTAGAGTGAAATCGTGAAATTCTATTCTAGGCAATGGTCTCACACATTCTGGGGTAGGACTTGAATGTGCATTGCAGCTGGTGGAGGCATCCTCAGGATTAACTGGCATTAAGCTTGTTATTTGAATTGTGATGAAATCAGCGTCAGTAAAAGCAAGCCGAGATAACGACCAAATTCCTGGTTTAGAAAAACCCAATTTAATAATTTTGGATGTAAAGGCTGCTGTGAAAGCTGGTGAAGAACAATGACCAATTTCATATATAGTTATTCTTTTTCCTGGGTGTAATGTCAACCAGTCATTGAAAGAAGTTTTTAGTGCAGATTTAAAGGGACTATAAACACCTACATCCAAAGGCTGTAAGCGATGTGAACAATGAGGGGGGAATGTAAGGAGTACTATTCCATTCTCACGACAAAATAATATTACATCCAAACTGATATGACTTTCATGATTATCAAGTAGAAGCAAAACAAGATTTGCTGCGGTACAGCGGGAGTACTTTTAGAAGTGTTTTACAACTTCTAGGAAGATATCTGCTGTCATCCATCCAGTTTTGGATACTAACCCTAAGCTTTCTGATGGTGCTCCATTTAAGAAAATATCTTTGTATCTTTTTCTTGGGAATACAAAAACAGGAGGTACAGTGTTTCCCATTGCATTAACTATACCATAAAATGATACAAGTTCACCTCCCTTGCCTGAAATTCACCTCCCTTGCCTGAAACATTTTGTCCAACTTGTTTCTCTCCACAAACCGCGATCACTTTTGGAGCCTCCAACACAGTCGCAATACAGCTGATACTAACTTCAATTATTAAAATTTTTAATTATTCAGTGTTTCTTAATTAGCCTAATCAAATAAAAAATTAAACAATTTTTGAAATTGAAATAACTAAAAAAAAAACAGTATGGGGCACATGTAAACAGTTCACACCTGCCCCTACATAGTGTGTTCACATGTGCCCCATATAACAACTTAAGCCTAATCTGATAAAAAGCAATATTTCTTTCAAATTTTTAAAAAAAAATAGAGTACAAAAATTTACTTTATAAATCCCACTTCAAAATGAATAAAGTTCAAATCACAATAAAGATAGTGTTGAATGTGTTTTTACTCTGAGAACTGGAACATGAAAGTTTACTGGCACCTTCCAAAACAGAAGTTATTATGATAACTAAAAAACAAAATAGTTGAGATCTTTGAAATTTCAGGCAGCACACAGTACTACTGCTGTCATCTACATGAATTTTTTTCAGATTTTTTTCCTCATGTTATCTGGGTAAAATATGGTTTGTTCACATGTGCCCCATGTTTACATGTGCCCCCCTCTCCCCTATCACTATATAAGTAGAGTGAAGCTGGGAAAGATTATTGAGTATTCTGTTATAAAATTAATTGAAAAATGAAGAGAATATATTTAACAATCGTTCTCAGTGTATTGATGAAATATTTAAAATCCATAGTGTGTATGCTTTTTAAATTCTACTCATTAAAACAGTAAGAAAAAAACATGTATGATGGATTAATTATAGTGTGTAATATGTTAATAGTTTTTTTTCCGCTGATTTTTAAATAAAATAAGTTTTAAATTAGGATGAAGTCCAGAATGAAATGAAACAAAAATCATTAATTTGCATGATCAATTTTATTCTATAAAAATTGTGTTAATAATGTAACTGAATTTCTGATATAACTGAAAGAGTAGCAAACATTTTCAGCAAGCTCCATTTTAATGCTGCATTAAGCTATAAAAACACGGTAGAAAATTGATTTTTATCTATTATTATTTTTCAATAAAAGTTCTTGTACGCTAAAACTGTGCTTGTCTGAAAAGTTTTTCATAAAATATTTTTAAAAAAATAATAAAATCCACCCTAGCTGGCCTTTTCTGAAAAATTTCTTTTTTTAAAAAAAAACTCCTCGACTACATAGCCCATTTGTCCTAATTTAAAATTTAATAAAATACCAAACGTAAAATGTGAGTAAATTAATAATGGGGGAAGGAGGGATTTCTGCTATATAATAAGCTGGAAGTTCAAAAGTTAATTTTGTACCTTTTTTTAAAAAAAATTCTTTGGTGTTAAATCTTTTCTAAAATATTTTAGGTTAGTTCAACAGAATTGGTGCAGGAAATTCATCAAATGCTGATGGATCGTGAAGAAACGTGCCACAGAACTTGTTTCTCTCTGCAACTAGATGGTGTTACAATGGATAATTTTGTTGAATTGAAAACTATTGAAGGATTGAAAGATGGTTCTCTTATTAAAGTTGTTGAAGGTAAATTTTGACATAAGTTATATCTGATGAACTTATAAAATTATGGCTGATAAAATGAGTGGCAAGCAATAGGGAAAACAATTTTATAATGTTCAGTGGTGTATCAAGAGGGTCAAACATCTCTGACGAACGTTAGGAATTGTATCCCCTCTCCTCCCACACACCAATTCATTAAAAATCAATGAAAAAAATAACTTTTTTCTATTTATTAAAACATCAATTGTGTTTCAGTTCTATTTATAACAATGCTTTTTTTTTCAAACAGGCATTTTTGTTTAAAAACACAAGACGAATTTATACTATAAACATTCTGATGGCATGAAACACAAACTGACCAACATGGGAGTCTCTTTATTGTATGTGCATGGTTTCATTCCATGCACTTTTACAAACTCACCATCAGTTTTATTTTTTAGCAATTGCTCAGGATCAATGTAACTAACTTTAAACATTTCATTCTTATTGAGTTTTTTGAGCCGAGTTAACACAAATTGATGATTTTCTAATTTGTTCTTCAATTCATGCTTTTTATAAAGTCGTGACTGTCCTTGGAGTCGTAATCAGGGACTGATTTACGGAGGGGCATTCGGGGCCCGGGGCACCAAAGGAAAGGGGGCACCAAATTTGTCTTTTTTTTTTTTTTTTTTGAGCAAAAAGACAGTGCAAAAAGACAAAAAAAAAAAAACTCAAACAGTTTTATGATGGACAATGTGAAGAAGTCATATTAGACTCTAAGCAGAGTCTCAAGGTTTCATGTTTTTATGTAATCTGTTATAATTTGATTACAAAACTAAAATTCAGGATGTCAGCCTATGATGGCATATTAAAGAAATTTTCTTGCTTGTTTGAATGCGACAAGCAAAATATTCGAGAAAGTGCAAAAGATCTTTAAAAATCTTACTCCTGTGGATTTGGAGGATGGTGTCCTGGTGATTTGGAAGAGTCTTTTCCCGATGAATTTATTCATATTAGTTCAGTCATCGAAAAAGAAAGTTTAATGCCGAAAAGTTAAAAAAAAATCCATAAACTTGGTAAATGGATACTTTTGCCAATGTAGATACAGCCCTGAAATTGTTTTTGACTTTGCCAATCTCCAATTGTGTTGGAGAAAGATTATTTTCGCTATTGAAGAGAACTAAGTGTCCTTTGCGTACTCTCATTTCTGATAGCAAATTATCATCATTAGCTCTATTATCAATAGAAGGAAGTTTGACCGCAAAACTTGGTTATACGGACATTATGGAAGAATTTACTACAAGAAAACAAAGGAACGCTGAAAGCACATTATGATTTACCTTAACCGTCATAGTTTCTCCACCTGCGACTGTAAAAAAAAATTTTTACATGAAAATCAGGAATTTATTTTAGAGTTTTCTTTCTATCAAAATAATATCCAAAAATTACCTTCATATTTTTTTTGGGGGGGGGCACCATATTTTTCAGTGCCCCGGGACACCCAAGTGTATAAATCGGTCCCTGGTCGTAATGCCATGTTTCATAACCGAAATATATTCATTACAAAGTAAGCAAACTGGTTTATTTTTTACATTTACAAATGTCATAGTTCAATCCACTTTTCTTGGAATCTGGAATTTTGCCTGGGTCTTTGAATTTTAATTTCTGTCTCTCACGATGTATGTACCTATTTATGTATGCACTCTGTAGGCAACAAAAACATGCATTTTGACTGAGCCTGAATCTATTTTGACGCATTTTGTCATATTGTGCGTAGGTTAGTACCTTGCAAACCACAAAAAAGGTTTGTTTTCGTTTGAAAATCATGCGGCGTCAAATTGTGCACCTTTTTGTTTTTAATTCAAAAGAGATGATTATACGCTCATTGTGGCAAATCAATGTTAATTTTACGCCCCAAAGTTGGTATCTCCGAGGGATCTTTCAATCCATATCTAATAGTATAGTCAATGAATATTTCTTGCCCCTTAGAGAGTGTTCTTCACACCAGCCTCTCAATGCCTTTGTATTTACTGTATGTAGTTAAATAAGTTATACAGAAGCAAAATATTTCTATTAACGGATTTTAACGAAAATAATTTTTCAGCTACTAAAACATGCAACTTAAAATAAAAAATAAATTTCCTTGCATTAAATGGACACTTGAACTTTTGAGACTACTGTGGTAATAAATACATAGAATGGCCCAATTTGGAAGCATATGGCAATTTATTTCAAGCATATGGCAATGGATCACATGATTTGCTATTTACCAATCACATTTTGAATGAAAGTAGTGACCATCCTGTTCAGTGTAGTGAAAACAGTAAACAATTCTGATTGCTTTTTAGAAAGGATTCTGCAGACTGGAAAGGATATGGAAAATATGTTTTGAAAAATTCATTGATTGCGAGTTATGCTATTCTAAAATGTTCTATGAAATAAAAAGCTCTCTCCTTTAAGTCAAGAAGGCAAGATCAACTCTTAGCTAAAGCTTCATATAAACTGAAAGGCGTTCTGTGACTTAACAAGAGGTTCTGTCAAGAACTAAACAATAGCTCAAATTGTTTAAAACATAATATTTCATACTGATTTCTAGGAATAAAATACACCTTACTCGTCTAAAAAATACAGGACAGACAGACATTCTCCCCCATCTCAATACCTTTCTTTTTAATTTTTTGATATTTATTTAACCTTTTTTTTATATTATAAGATGCGATATTTTTTAGATGCATTAAGCCTTTCATGCTTTTTTTATCCTCCGACCTTTACTGGGAAAGTAGGCTAAAGATGGAAAGCAAAGATTGCTCAAGGCATGTTTGAGTTAGTTAAAACAATTTAATCTCAAGAAAGATCAATAAAGAATTAGCAATAATCGAAAAATAAAATGTGATCACTTTTTTTTTAAATCAAAAACTTACTTATAGTATAATCATACAAGTCGGAAACTACCTCATTTTAAATCATGATATTGAAACCCTATGATTGACAAAACATACGTACTTTGATCATTTTTTATTGTAAATTTGTCACCTTTTTCAAAGATTTCCCTAGCTATTCACTTTGCAATTGTTAAACATATTTTTTTTAACAATTGCTGAAAGTTAGGAAAATAGTACCCTTATTATACAAACTTAATTCAAGTTGTTGCTCACTAGTATTATCCCATGCAAAGTAATTTAAGTGTAAGGAAATACACTCAAGATGTTAAATTTTTATATTTATTGCATTTTAATTTACTTAATCTTATGACACATTAAATGAGCCTTACAATTATACAGTCAGCCCCTTTAATCGGGTAACGGATAAACAAATACCCCGCTTATACAAATAAAATCTCCCGAGTATTTCCCTATAGATGTAATATTAGAGATCCCCGCTTAATCGAATAATTTCCTCGGTTAATCGAATAATAGTGATCAACAACTTTCTGACAAAATCCAACGAAGCTTTTGTTGGATGTCTTCTCATCCATAAGCTCATTACTTTTTGCATTGAAAAAGGCATTCCCTGTAATGCCGAAACACGTGTAATCTGCAATTTGTGTTTTCTTGACGTTATTTCTTACTTTACTGTTCAGCACAAAGGTATTTATTTACCTAATATTATGTGCTCATAAATAAGAAAAATAAACGTTTTTTCTTAAATAACAAAAGACGGCTAAAAAAATGTGTTTTCACAAATATTTCAAAATTATAGTGATTAATAATATATTAAGAAAGCACTTGGATACTAAATTTTGCGGTATTTTATTTCCTGAAGTTTTAAATCGTATGAAATATTAAACATTGTTTTAAAAAAAGGGGGAAAAAAACCCTATTAAATTGCTTGTTCTAACAAAGTTTAATAATTAGGTATAACAGAATTCGACTTTTTGCATTTTCAGGATGCAACCAATTATATTTGGGTTTATAAACAATCTGATAAGACAAGTTCACTATCAGTGATGCTTTCTGGTGCAGATAAGAGCTTAGTATTTGGTTGGAATGTTACCCAAATATTCAGCATGTGGTATTCAATAAAATTTCATTTGTTGCATCCCCAAATGTTTTATGTTTATCCATTAGTTATATACCTACTATAAGTTTTGAAATGCTAAAGTTGAGTTTTTTATGTATTCATTTTATATCATGTATTCAATATTTTATTTTTAGAGCCTTACACTGTTCGAGAAGCTAGAATTCACGTTAGACATATAAGGGATTTATTGAAGTCTTTAGATACTGCTGATGCCTATAATGGTGCAGAGTGTAGCTCTTTTTCCTTTTTGAATGTTATTACTCAAGGAGATATTTTAGGTTAGTATATTTAAGAATTCTTTATTAAAATTGAATAATTATACATGTCCTTCCCCCTCCCCCAGCATATGTTTTATTACTCCATGTTATCCGCCATGCTGCAAAATTTAGGTTTTACAAGGTTTTCAATAACCTTTGCTTTGTCCTTTGCAGCATGCTGGAAAATGCGGGATTAAAAAAATATTTTTTGGCCTCACATACTAAATATCTGATTAATTTTAAAAATAGATTCTAAAAATTATCTTATCACATATTAACGAATGGTGTTATTTTTGAAATCAAAAATATACTACTTTTATTCTAACACAAAAAAATCTATTTGATTATGGATACTTTTATTAAAAAGGAAATTGAAACAAAGTAAACAATTGTAGTCTTATTAAACTATTTTACAATTATGTCAAGAATTTAATATAGCCATTCAGTAAATGAATTCCCTTTCAAAAAGAATTTTAAATGATTGGTATTGAAAAATTAAAATATTTATTACTTTAAATAATATATTGTTTAACATCTGTTTGATTACACTAAACTAGGTACGGTCAAATGAAAAAAAAAGCAGGATTGAATTGCCCTTCGCAAGTTAATTTATGCCTTTATGAAATTATCTTATCACATATTAATGAATAGTGTTTTTTTTTAATTAAAAATACTACTTTTTTTCTAACACGAAAAAATTTATTTGATTATGGATACTTTTATTAAAAAGGAAATTGAAACAAAGTAAAAGCAATTGTTGTCTTATTAAACTATTTTACAATAATGTCAAGAATTTAATATAGCCATTCAATAAATTCTCTTTCAAAAAGAATGTAAAATGATTGGTATTGAAAAATTAAAATATTTATTACTTTAAATAATATATTGCTTAACATCTGTTTGGTTACACTAAACAAGGAACGGTCAAATGGGGGGGAAAAAAAGCAGGATTGTATTGCCTTCCTCAAGTTAGTTTATGCCCTTGATTAAGAAAAGAAAAATATAGGGGAATTTTTTTTTTTTTTTTTGCAAATTGAACCCTGATTTATCTCGCATACCAATCAACCTCGTTTTTTTTCCTTGCGTTGTAATACGGTAATTAGAATCTTGTATATTCCCGTTCCCTTTTTGTTCAAATACTTGTATATTTCGAAGGGTTGAAGAGCAGTTTTTACCAGGGCTTAAATTGTAACAAAAGAAGTGTGGGAACCTTACCATCTTCAAAACTTATTTTAATGCGTAAATGGTCTGAATCTTGTCCAATTTGTGAATATTCACTTAATCTAGAAAAGAAGTTGGTAGCCGAGCTCTTGTGAGCTCCCATGCAAATGAAACCCCTGGTTATTGCAATATATTTCTGTAAAATCATTTGTTAGCCATATAATTTATAATTCAACTAGAAGACCCGACAGACGTTGTTCTGTTCAAACTTTGTAAATTGAAAAGTTAAATTTCAATAAACTAACAGGTGTTTGAACCGTTATGTTGAAAAAAAATAAGTAAATAAATGTTTTAAGCTGCTGTGATGTCAGAATGCGTATATTTATTACAACCTCATTTATCTAATGCCCACTGAGCAGTTGTTTTATTAACTATATTTTCTCCTGTACTTTGTTTATTCCTTCAGCCATACTTAAAGGATAAAAATCGTCATCAGATATTAAGTGTAAAAATCCAACTACCCACCTAGAACAAACGGAAAATCCCGCTGCAACATCCCTCATGTGAGAAAGAATAAAACAATCAAAAGGATATCGTTTAGAAAAATTACAAAGGTAAAAACAGTTCTCTGAGTAAAGGCGAAAATCACTCATCCCTCCTCCCCCCCCCTCCCAATATAAAATAAACATTCTTCAACTAAAATGACTTAAAACTCTTTAAAACGAAAAAACAATTCTTTGAAATATTTCACCAAACAAAAAATACAATAAGTTACATTAACAGTAGCTTTAAAATATAAACAAATGATCGCGCAACTCTATTGTTTATAGCCAAAGTCGGCAAGCCACCACGTTACTGTAAAACAGCCGATCAGTGAGCGAAGGCAAATCCGACCGATTAGCGGTCCGATCTTTTGACCGAAAACTTTTTAAATTTCACATATTGCCTAATTTGTTCTTTCCATCAAAGATCAAGATCTTCCACTGCACTGATCTTTTGTGTACCCTGTTGTAAAGATCTGAAAGAAAATAAAATTTGTTTTTTAAATTCCATCATCTTTTCCTTTAATAATGTACTGATTAGCTAGATAATCCTTAAAGTATTCTTGACATTGGTGCCAAAACTCAGATGGATTTCAGCCGAGAAACAAATGTTGCTAGGGACGCCACTTTCTGATCATTTGGTTAGGAAAACCTAAAGCACTGATCCTGTCACATGGTTCAACTACAATGACAGAGCACAAGTTTTGCGTGAACCTTCCAGTACTTTACTTTAAAATATATCATGGGATATAAAATCATTGCTTTTTCAAGAATTGAAAATAATAATAATTAAAAAAAAAGGCTTCACTCTTTCTCTCTCTCTGCGTTTTATCTATTCTCAATTGACATATCACAATAGGAAATTTCGTTGCAAAAAGCAGAGCTGGCTTTTTTATTGTCATTTGGCAACGGGTTAAATATTTATTTCAATTCTTGCTCAACAATAGGTTAAAATAAATATTAATCATTTGGGAGATATAACCATCCAATGTTTAAATTGATTAATTAATTAACAAAAACGTTTCCGATTCGATCCATGCTTGCCACAACTTAATTATGCCCAAAAAATTTGATCAAAATCGGTCCAGCCGTTTAAAAGCCTTATGGTGACAAACGTCCACACAGAAGATTTTTATATATTAAGCTAATTCAAGAGAACTTTATTTAAAGGATTATTTTAGATAACACATCATTAGAAGTATGCCATTCACTCCAAAATATTCATTATTTTATAATTTAAAGAATTTTATGATAAAACAGTATGGAAAGTAATCACAGAATTTTAGATAGGCAGTAATTTCAGATAGGTAGTAATTAATTTATACTCTTTTTTTTTTCAGTGTCATGAGACTACCTATATTTCTTGAAATTCGTTCCTTGTTGCTCCAATGTTAACGCTACAACATCGTGACAGTCTAGAGTGCAGAAGTCCTGTTGACAACATATGAGGCAGTGAGAAGTAAAGGGATGTAAGTGGCAAAATTAAAAATTTGGAGATAACCAGTACAAATAGAGGGGGAACCTCTCCTCTGTCTTGGAGCAAGAGATATTACTAGCAGCCCTGGTAGGCGCTGCTGAACAGCATGATTTAGAAAAGAAATTCAATGAAACACTACCTAGGACGTTATCTCTCAATGTGTTTTACTCAAAACTTGAAAATGACCACTTTCATCTCTTTGCTTCACACAGCTTCATATGTCTCTCTCCACCTCGCTGGTTTTGTGTTTGCTTTTCCCGAGAAAACTGAATAAAAGTATGCCACACCCTGTCTCCCTTTTTTCACTATTTATAAAAAGGAACAAAAATTTGTAAAAAAAGGCACAGACACATTGTGTGCTAATGCACCAGGTGTTTGTGAGAAACAATTAATCATATACGCTTGATTCAGTTTTTTATGTTAATGCTGGATTTCTGTCTGTTGTTGAGGAGTTGATTTATCAAAGTGACTGATTCAATTACATGTCACTAACTGTATGTTGCTTATCAAACCATGAAGAAATAAGACTGTTGAAATTTGGCCTATTTCATGTAGTGCTTGATGTTTAATCACTTCAGTTGCTTAATACTGCACTCATAAAAAAATATTTCAAAAAATGTCTTAAGTAATAAATTTTAGTGTTTTTATATCATGCATAATGGCAGAAATATATTGTTTTGAACATATTAATATTAAACTTAATTTTACTTTCAGAGAAGAAAAAATGTCGACCTGACTCGGTAGATTGTACACCATTAGATTACATCTTACCTGGTGTAAATGAATTGCCTCTTTTGCCATTGCAACCTCAATCTAAAGACCCAAAAGTAATTATTGCATACCCTCTTTTTTTCTTAATGTGGTCAATTTCTGTGTATAAAAGCTTTAAGTTATCAAATGGCATTTTGCTCAAAGATTTCTCAATATTGTACACACCAAATTATGAACAGTAGAATTAGTTTTTCTATTATTATGGGCTTAAAATTATAAAAAAAAAAAGACGCTTGTTGAATTGAGAAATCAAAAACTGTTATACATCATTTAAAACTAAAGAATGCTACTATTGAGACTGGCACTTCAAATTCACTTTGTTAAATATAGACTTCCATTCTATTTGCATATACTCTTAAGGTTTTGTGGAATTATTAAAAAAAATTGAAAACAAATTATGAAAAATTGTTATCCTGCTAATTACCGTGTTTTAATTGGGAAATTAGTATAATTTTTTAAACAGCCATCAGATATTCTTAGTTTTGAACTGCTCAAGGTTGTTTTGTCTTTCTTCCTCCATCCCTCTCTCTTTTCTTTCTAATTTCTATAAAAAAATAGAAATTATATAAACTAAATAGTTTGTAATTGTTTTCAATAAAAACTAAATAGTTTGTAATTGTTTTCAATAAAAACTAAATAGTTTGTGGTTTTTATTGAAAACTGAGTTTGAAAATCTAAACGTAACGTCATAAATTGACATAATGTGGTTACAAGTCGTTGCCAGAACAAGTTGTTGGGGGAGAAAACTCTTTGGTAATTGAATTTCAAAACTAATATTAAATTCTCAATATATAATTGGATTTTAAAAAGCTACTGTATGAGTTCAATTTACAGGACTGAAGAAAGGGAATAAAAATTACTGTGGATTTTATAATTATTGTAGATATATTATGAAATTAAGATAATGACACTAACTTAACTAATTATTATGAGTGATTTAATGGAATTAAATTAACCATGTCCACCACCTAACCATGTTTATTAATACCATGTTTAAAACTTAATTCTTTGTAACTTGAACTTTCCCTTTGCTGTGTTGCTTTCAATAAATCAATTATTTCCTATCCAAACTCTTGTACATTTTAATTAAATTCAGTACTGACATGATTCAGTTGTTAGTGCTATACTGTTGTGTGTATGTGTAACTTTTATTATTAACTGCATAATATTTGCTGAGAATCCAGGAAATAAATGTAAACCTTATGTTCAAACACTTTACTTTTCTGAAAAATTTGATACATTTGAGTGGATCATCTATTGGTGCTCTCTTGGTATCCGCTGTAGTTCAATTTTTCTTTCTGGGTTGAGCTGTAGTATATATAAGTTAGCTTTAATCATTGTTTAAGAAATGTCTGTGTAATTTTTTTAGGTATTACCTGCTTTGAAAGTTCTTACCATTAGTGGTTGGAATCCTCCTCCAGGATTGAGGAAACTTCGTGGTAAGACTTATTAAATATTCCTGTTTTATGTAAAGGAAATTTCTGTTGTACTAGTCGAACTCTTCAATAATGGAAACAAATTATTCAGAAAATTATTTACTATAACATTTAATTTGAAATCTAGTCTTATTTTCAAAAGTACTTACTGTGAAATCCCATTACAATGAATATCAATTCAATGAAATGCCCATTTTAACACAATAAATTTTCAGTACACATTTGATTCCCATTTCAACGAAATTTGCTGTCCCTTAAAGTTAGTTGTAACAGGGTTTCACTGTATTAAACTATGATTAAATCTGTTCTGGATATTTAATTGTTCAGTATTTTCTAACTAATTATTATTTTTAAATTAAAGTAAAGATATTATTTAAAATTTATCACTTTTATTTTCTATACAATCAAATTTCTTAATTTTGATAGTTATGTAAAATGGAGTAGCTATAAATCTTGAATTCTAACTGTTAATTATCAGAATTTTTTAAGCTTTGCAAAGTAAATATTGTTTTGAACATTCTTTGATTAATATGCACTGTAGTAAATCTTGCAAATTAAGCATGTCTTTGCACTTGCTCTCTGTAATGAGAGCGCATACTACTTTCAAACTGGTACTTCCTCTGCAGTTGCATCCAAATTACCCAGGTGTAAAGTGCATTTGTTAAATGCATAATGCAATGTAGTTTTCCATGAATTCAAAGATATAACATGTTAAAAAGTTAGCTGAAATTAAACTATAAAAATTAAATTTACTTTTTGTTATTCCTGGTTTTTAAAAATGTAAGCTTTTCTATACAATACATAGCAGCTTTTGATTTCAGGTGACTTGTTGTACCTGTATGTTGTAACTATGGAAGATAAAAGGCTTCATATTACAGCATCAACTCGTGGCTTCTATATTAACCAGTAAGTGTAATTACTTCCCATTCACAAAATGTGGAAAATTTTCTATTGCTTAAAGCATTATTACGAGGGTTATTCGTAAAGTAAGGTCCAAATTGCCTTATCCGATTGAATGTCGCGCCTACATTGAAACGTGCATGCATACCGACTCCCGGCATGCCTTGTTCATCAAACAACGCCATTTTGCATTGGTATTGACGCAGTGTTCTTTGTACAGTGTCAGTTTAAAACAAATGATCGGCCCCCCAAGTGTGAATTGCAGTTGGTGATTCAGTTTTTGACGGCAAGGTAGGTTCCAGCAGCAGAAATCCATCAATAAATAAGGGAAGTGTATGGCCCCAATGCCATGAGTGACAGCAATCTGCTATTCACACTCGAAATCTGATCAGATCTTTTGGATGGGAACAGATCGACCACCCACTGTACAGTCCGGACTTGGCGTTGTGATTTTCACTTGTTCCGCTACCTAAAGGAGTTTCTCAGCGGCAAGCGTTTCGCTACAGATGACAAGGTGAAAGAAACAGTTCAAAACAGGCTATTCTCACAGTCGGCAGACTTCTATGACTTAGGCATACAAAAGCTTGTAGAACATTATGACAAATGTTTAAACAAATATGGTGGCTATGTAGAAAAATAGGGAAACATGTAAGGAATTAAATAAAAGTTTTTGGAAAAAATCTGTTTATTTTTTATAAGAAATTGGACCTTACTTTACGAATAACCCTCGTATTTGCATCTTGCCTGTTCTGTAGTTTGAACACAAAGTTTTATATGAAGATTCTCTGGTGGAGGAGGGGGGTTGACCTTGTAAGGGTCTACTTGTCGAAAAACCTAATCAGATACTCTACTTCACTCTCGGTGTCTAAAAGGCATAAAATATTCTAAGCCCTGAATTCTTAAAAATTTGGCTACATTGTTCCATGAGTAAAAGAGTAAAAAAGCAAGAAGATTTACAGAAAAGGTTGTGTTGTGTTTCCTAGAGGATTCTTTACATTGATATGAGGGGGAGGGAATCAGTGGAAAATTGGTTCTTAATAGAGGTGGAGAGATGGCTGCTTATTAAAGTCTCATCTGTTTCAAAAGGATTTTTTAAAACAATGTTTAATAAATTTTCAAAAACAAACAATTACCTCATTCAGAAAGCTTAAGAGAATATGCTTTAATTTATAAACTAAAATTTCATTGTCTTGTTTAGAATAATTCTGTAGTTTTTTGTATTTTATGTGCAGTTGCTCAAACTCGCATTATTGCAATGTGCATTACTTGCCAAAAGTATTGCAAGTTTGAGAAATTTATCATTTTTTCAAGATAAGCCACCAAAATATTTTTGAAATTCAACTGATTTTTTTGTGTGCTAATATAGGAAAGAAGTTTGAGGCAATAAGTGAAGTCTGAAACCATGAAATAACAAAATTGTTGCAAAACTTTGTGGATTCCATGCAAGAAAAGAGACTGCTGTTCTTTGGTTCAGTTGCACTGGCTTATTTTTTTTCTATTGAGGCAATGAGAAACATAGGGATGTCAGTGCAGGGCAGGCCCATCATTTAGGGGGGTAAATTGCTGCCCCCCCCCCCCCCCCGCCTTTGAAAAAAATTCTTTTCACATATAAATGGGTGTGGTTTTACCTGTTTTCCACTAAAATTAGCATTGCTTGCCCCCGCCTCCCCCACTTTGAGAGAAAATTTGAAATGATGGGCCTGTGTAAGTACCAAAATTTAAAAAATGGAGTTAACCAGTACAAATGGTAGGTGAATCTCTCCTCTGTTTTGGGATGAAAGATATTACTAGTATCCCTGGTAAATACTGCCATACAGCTTGATTTAGAAAACTTTTCAACGAACATACAGTGCACTAATAAATGGAAAATCACAATTTTTGGACTTACTAATCTAATATTTTAACACATAATAGTATCAGTTGAATTGGGAAAGAAAATTTTTTGGTTGTCTCATGCTCGATAAAATGTTGCAATTTCTCCAACTTGCAGTACTTTTGTCTAGTACGATCTTTGTAATGTATGAATTTATAAGTTTATGTATGCATGTTTAGAACTACAGATGAAGAATTTAATCCGAAACCTGCCAATCCTAAGCTTGTTTATCATTCTTTGGTAGACCTACTTGGCCAGGTGAGAAAATATCTTAATTTTTTAGTGTAATATTTTCTTTTTTTTTAAATTGTGATGTGTGTAATGAGAATATGTGAACTAACCCTAAGAGTTCTGTAAAAAAAAAACTTCATGAAATGCAACTGCATTTGTATTTCATAAGAATGCTATGTACCTCAAAAATGGTGCATTTTTTGAACAAAAATAAACTAATCTTTCCATTGTTGAAATAAATCTAAAACTTTCATTCATTTATTTTGCTTAGGCAATTACTTTATGCTTGAAGCATTTCTAGATTACAAAAAAGAGGAGCCTCATCTGACCAGTTTTATGCTATTTGATCATTTTAGGGTTGAGCCAATAGAGGCTAAATTCAAATTTTTTAAATCAAGAGGAGACTCCTCTCCAATTTTTTTGTTTGGAAGGGAGAGAAAACTGCAATATTTTTCAACTGTTACAATTTAGGGTGTTTCTTCCAACAATAAATTATAACAAATTACTGAATCTTTTGTCAGCGGGAGTCTCCTGCCTAAAATTTTTTCAGAGAGCATATCTTAAAAATTTCAGCAGGAATCCTTCCAACCTGCCCCGAATGGTTAAACTCCTATTAGGTTTGAAATCCTTTCCTTCACCACTCTTTTCAAAGTAAAAATGATTAATAGCAATGTAAGACCTATGTCTTTGAGTGGATCAGCTCCAAAAATTTATTTTTCAACATTCAAAATTTTCTCTCAAACTTTCTATGCTTTCTTTTGCTGAGTGAAAAAAATTGGCCTGTGATTAGCATCAATTCAAAAATGCTTTGTTATAATAACTAATTAAATTGAAGGTTAATTTTTGGTAAATATGAAAAGCTACAGTAGTTTCAGCACTGTAATGCTTTCTCTCAAAATTTAGATGATGCATTGATGCAACTAAACTTGCTAATTTTTTGGACCAGAGAGCTTGTATAATTGTTTCCTCTGCTTAGTTTGCCTTGCTGGCTTCAAGCCTGCTATAGTTTGAGTCAGAGATTCAAATTTTGTATCTACCAATTAGTAATTTAATGTTTGAGAATCTTCAAGCAGTCTGAGTAAAGAATTTCAGCACTTTTTACTGTCTAAAGAAACTATCTTTTTATGCCTGAAGTAAACTTTTTTTTGTTACTTGGTTTGGCACCAGTTTTTTCTTCTCTGCAGAAAGTTGATAATTTTTTGTCAACTGTTGCATTTTTTCCTGGATATCTCCAAGAACAATGTGTAGCTCTTGGAAATACAAAAAGCATGAATATTTAACAACTTCCTGGGAAAATATCCCAATATTTTACTAAACTGGGAGCAATCAAACTTCCTTCTCCATTTATAACTTAAATAATTACAATTTTTTTAAATTTAATGTTTATCCAATTTATTATGTTTTAATCATTTTAAATTGCAGGTTAGTCCTACTTTTAAAAGAAATTTTTCCATAATTCAAAAGAAGCGAACGCAGCGGCATCCCTTTGAGAGGGTTGCGACACCTTATCAAATATATACATGGGCAGCGCCTAATTTAGAACATTCAATTGATTCTATTCGAGCAGAGGATGGTAAATATGTTTTTTTGTTTAAAAATTTAATTTAATCTTGTTCAAGTATTTGTATTTTTTTTTCACTTAGAAATCTTTAAAATATATTTTATCCATTTGTATGTTTGTTAATATTAACTTATTTCTGTGTAATAATAATTCCTAATGGGTATCCCTTCTTTCTGGTTAGCCTACTTATGCTTTTTAACAAGGAAATCATCATCTTATTGCTTTTTACATTTAGGAAATAGATACCCATCTCTCTTTCTCTTATTGTTAGCTATGCTACCAAGTAAAAATTAGCTGAAGTGTTCAGCCCCTTATGCCACAGCACCATCTACATGTACTGCATAATCCGACATCAGGGTTATTGATTAAAAAACAAAACAAAATAGACATAAGCAAACAGCTCCAGGGGATGTAGTAATTGTACCAGTCCCTCAAAAGAGTGCCCTCGATTCTTCATTTTGTCCAGTTCTTTTTAATCTGTTTTGTACACATTAGGGTCAGTCAATAGATAACGAGACAGAGGCTATAAAGCAGATTTTATTTAACATTCTTCAAAAATTCTGGCCGAAATTGTTTAAATACTTATCGTGCGAGCGTACCCATGATCTGGCCTCCTCACTTTTTCAAGGCATGAGCTGCCACTGGTCAGAGGGGAGTTCATTCTTGCAAAATGAGCGAAGACTGAATTTTGCTTAGCCTTGGCTTGCTCTGCTATAAGAAAGAGCGAAGTCTCCCATTTTGAGATAATTGTAAATAAGCTGTAAAACCCTCTCAAATTATTCTTCTTGACCCTTGTTTGTTATGACTTGAAGAAAGATCTTTTATATTCAATATTTCTAGGCTACTGCAAATAATGTTTTGAGAATTCTTTTTTTTTCATATAATGCAATATAATATACTTTTCTTAAATTTAGTTTTAAAAAAATGATTTGTGTTACAAACTTTTTGTTAAAAATTCTAATAAAAGTTAGGCACTTTGTTATTCAATTAAAAACAATTTCGAAGTATTTATCTGACTTGATGGGGAAAGAAATCTTAATACAAAGTTTTCAAATTAGGAGACTTTGGCACTTAATGAGTGCGATTGGTGAAATTACATTCATTTTTTGCCTATTAGCTTAAACATAAAAACAATTTCAAAAGAAAGTGTTTTAGTGTGATTTTTAAAACAATAACGAAAACTTAAAACAGTTTAATAATTTAATTTACGTTTTTGAAGAAAATAGGAAGTTGTAACCCAAGTTATTCCCAAAACATTAAGATTTGCATTTTCAACAGCTTTTTCTGCAAAACTTGGTTATGAAGAACACATCCCTGGTCAGACTAGAGACTGGAATGAAGAACTGCAAACTACCAGAGAACTGCCCAGGAAAACTTTACCTGAAAGATTGATTCGTGAGAGAGCTATTTTTAAAGTGCATAGTGATTTTGTTACTGCTGCGACCAGAGGTGCAATGGCTGTTGTTGATGGAAATGTTATGGCATTAAATCCTGGCGAAGAAACAAAGTAAGTTTCTTATTTTTATTGCATTTATTGTCTTTAAAATCCATAACCTTTTGTAGGGCATTATATGAATATAAACTTAGTTAAGATAGATCAAAACTGTTTCATACCAGCACTTTGATTGAACTTTTTTCATGAAGCAAGGGAAATGATACATAAGCTAAGCTCCTATGCAATTTGAGTGAAGATAAAATGTATACAATCTATAAAGTATTTTCACAATTGTCTCTTTTTTTTAAAAAAAAGAATTGAAGGGTGACAATATCTAATTGCAATTTTCTGTGCTACTACGGGTAAAAGTAATATGTATATACAGTGGACTTATGTGGTTTAGCTTACGCCAAATGGGTATTATGGAAATTTTTCACACAACTTGCATATCTCAGGACTAAACCTAGTTCCCCACTCAAGACATGAGATAAGTACAAGGTCTAGGATGGAGCAGTCCATTATGATCGACGAACGCGTGTTTTAAGCGAGTAGTAATAATTTTAAGTGAGTAGTTTTTGTTTTATTTACTAAATCAAATATCTTCATAAAATTTTCAAGTAAAAAGCAGGTAGCTTGTACTTTATCTTAGTTCACAACTGGAGGGTAGTTTCAGATGTACATGAACTTTTTCACCACAAAATGAAAACAAAAATGATCATATGATTGATATTGGGCAGAAACCAATGATTGAGGCTGTTTTCTTCAGTTGGTGAAAAATGAGCATAAATTACATGCTATGTCAAAAAATGTCTTAATGATTCTGAGGCACTTTTTTTTTGTCTTTTTCATATTTGAATATAAACTTAAATCTTTATTCAAGGGTGAATTTGGCAAAAAAATTATTTGTAGAACATTTTCAGTTAGGATTTCTGTTTGCAAAAAGCTTTTCATTTTGTCTAAGTCTGGGATGGAGCAAGTCACACTATTTCTGTGTTTTTATCGTTGAATCTTGATACAAAAACTTGA
This sequence comes from Uloborus diversus, assembly GCF_026930045.1. Classification (NCBI taxonomy): domain Eukaryota; kingdom Metazoa; phylum Arthropoda; class Arachnida; order Araneae; family Uloboridae; genus Uloborus; species Uloborus diversus. The sequence continues at coordinate 163,288,740 of NC_072734.1, read as the reverse complement.
AAATGGATGGGTATGGGCGACAGTTTCAAAAACCCAGTCTCGAAAAAGTTGCAGATCGACACTGTACAATATTTATCGGAACTGAAATCCAGTGATAAGTATCAGCTTGCTGATTAGCTACTAAGTTGATCTGCTTTTTTTTCTCAATATACATCAACCAAACATGACATCCTTCATGATCAAGTGGTCTGATGCATCCAGGCCCATGTCCAGAATTTCATAAAGGTAGGGGTGGGTTTCAATGTTTTTTCATTCTTACCTGCATTGCCAGGAAAACACAACAGTGTGTCAAATCATTCATTTCTGTTAGATGGTCACAATTGAGGGCGTTTATACAACAACAGAATTACAATTCTTATTATTGTATTTTATATGCAGTAGGACCTCGTTTATCCAGATTGTAGCCTTTCACTTGTAACTTATTGACTGACCCTAATATATTGACATATGCATCAAATACTTTTTCTGACTTTTTAAGTTGGTTTTAAAAGCCTCGATATCCTCCAATTAAGTTCTGGGAAAGTTAATAACAGTTTAATTTTTCAAAAACGGCTAAAACTTTATCAATAATTCATTAAATTTTCCTCTTTCACAGTTTGGCTGTTGAAAGTATTATAAAACAGGTTTGTGAGTCAGTTTACCCCCAGTTCCGCCAGCATTTAAAATTTCCTCCCCCTTAAATATATCAAAAGGTATGATTGAAACTCAAAAACAGAGAAGAAAATTTCGTGTCTACAAAAATAGAGCCAGTGAACAACAACTTTGGCCAGTGAATCGGTAGATCAGTATTTAAGGAAAAGGCAAGATATGGATTGATGTGAAATTATACTCGCGATCATCGAGGCCAAAACTGACTTATTTGGGTAAACTGACAAGGTCTGAAGTCAAACTTCAAACCTTCATTCAAAACTAGCACCCTATTTAAAATTATACAGTAATTGTTACAAATATTGAACACAAATACATTTTATTTAGTAATTAACGTAACGAAACAATTCTTATCACTGAATAGCAAGCAATGGGTGTACATACCGAAAGAACATAAACAATAACAGTAGTACTCGGACTGTTGCCAAAACAAGATTTCTAAATAATATATAAATGATATTACTTTGCAACATTTAGAATAAAATTAATCTTGCCTTCCAACAGTAATTGTAAATATGTAAATAAGGTGGTTGGATGAATAGATGACAGAATGAAACACAAAATGCAGCCACCTCCTTGTGATGGGTTCTGGGCTGTTCCTGTAATGAAATATAATTGCATTTCCAGCTAAAAGCTGCATTGTAGAAAAGGAAACGAAAAAAGTCTATTTGTCTATAATTCATTTTTTTTCTTTAACCTCTGCTGCTGGATGTAGTTATAATTCTTTTACAGTGGTTAAGCCCAGGGGTGCCCACCTGTTGGGGGGGGGATCATGGTGTAGACTGCACCATTGAAATTTTTAGGGGGTGTTGAGAGGTATTTTTCTCATTTTTGGGAGTTGGGGGGGGGAGGCACCCATTGTCAAGCCACATTTATTGCTAAGAATGCTTTGACAAAGAGTTTGATAAAATGTGATTTTAAGAGTCTTTCACAGTGAAAGCTTTTTCTCAATTTGAAATTCTTTGAAGTTCATTTGAAATTAAAAGCAAAAATTTTGCGGTGTTGTGTGATTTCTGTATCCCCTTAGTGAAAAACTTATTTTGTAAACTGTCTTTTCCATAGGATGCAAATGTTCATATGGAATAACATATTCTTTAGCCTTGGGTTTGATGTACGTGATCACTATAAGGAAGTTGGTGGTGATGCTGCTGCATATAGTGCTCCTGTAAGTACTTAAAAATTCTTGTGAAGTATGAGAATTTAGAATTGGCATCAATGAGTTAAATTTTATCAAATGAAGTAGGATAAAAGAAATTACTTTCTTTTAGGATTATAAAATAATGAATATTTTATCATTCAAGTTTTGGATGTTATATAAAGTGATGCAGATTACTTTTTAGTTTTTGAACTAGTGCCAAATTAAAACAGAATTAGAACAATTTAATGAGTATTATTTTAAAAAAATATTTTTTTTTTATTGTACTTGGAAGCTAATTTACTGTAACTAAAATATTTATATTTTGCTTGTTCTTCACCTGAGCTAAAGTAGATTCTCAAATAAATCTTTTTCTTACAAAAAAAAAATTGTGTGTCTGTGTGGTAAATTTTAGTCTTTTTTTTATAAAAGTGATCTATTTTACTTTAAGTTTTCATTTATTTTAAATTGTTGCCTAAACAATAGATTGATTGTTTTTTATATCTAGTCTTATATTTAAGGTATTTTTATTCATTTGTAATTAGTGTCTGCATATTTTTATTGCACTCTTTTATCATACATGTCTCGTGTCATGCATTTGAAATTTTTTTTTATTTCAGAACAATGATCTTCAAGGAGTTAAAGCTTATAATGCTGTTGATATTGATGGATTATATACCTTGGGGACAGTAGTCATCGATTATAGAGGCTATCGAGTCACGGCGCAATCGATCATTCCTGGTAAATGGTTTTGTTTGAGCATTTGACTGTTGATTTTATATTTAGGACACCTATTTTTTTAGAAAACTTACAATTTCAATTTTTTTTTTAAACATTTGAAGCTATGAATGTATAAAATCTGATTTCTTAAATTAAAAAAGGGAAAAAAAGATTAAAAGCATAAAAGCTTTTAAAAAAATCCACTGAGACATGTTACAATCATTATTCAGCAATATCTGACCCCCAGAATGATTATTTTTTGTCTTTTAGTGAGACTATTATGCCTCCCTCTTGCAATGGCTATGAGATGCAAAGAGAGTGTCAGGAGATCCCTATCTTTCCCATTTGACAGATCAGCTTTGCGAATCGACCTGGGTAGATGAATAATGCCTGCCAAATGCATCAGCGAGCAAAAGCGCCCGTATAGGGGGGCAAGAGGGGACTCGACCCCCCCTTTGAAATTAGAACTTCCATGCTTTTAGTATTTTTTTCTTTGCAAAAAAGTAAAAATATTTCTTCTCCAGCCATTAATGAATAAGTTATTAAAAATGTCAAATTTTAAATACTCTAAGCTGCCCTGAAATCAGTTTCCATGGGGAAAACATCCAGCTAAACCATGGGGGAAATATTTGAGCCCCCCCCCCTTGCAACTTTGCATATGGGCGCCCATGTCAGCGAGTTAAAAAGAGGTTGAAAAGCACTGGTGTAGAACAGTGGTTTTCAAAATTTGTTAACAAAGGGAACCCTTGAATTAGAAAGTGTCTGGAGTGTTCCTGCACATTTGTTTTATCTGCTTTAAAAATTATTTATGTTTGGCGGACTAGAACTATAATTGATTGGTATACAGTGAAACCCCTCCTAACGGGCACCCCTCAAAGGCGGACAATTTTTAATTCCCCAGTTCCAATGCAAATAACATTATTAAACCCCTGTCCTGCGGACACCTCTATATTGCAGACAAAAAAATTTGTCCTGTTAGTGTCCGCATTAGAGGGATTTTACTGTAATTTGTTTTAATTCCAACTTGATTAGTCATACTTTTTATTTATTTATTTTTAATTTTAAAAATTATTTTTTGTAAAATTTTTGACACAAACAAAATTTCTTATATAATGCGTAATTAAATTTCAGCAGGAATTTAGTTTTAAAAACTATTATATGGACAAGGAGGTCTATACTACTATTCCAATAAGTTCAAAATTCATCACATGTGTGTCGGTGGTTCTTCTTAAAACATAATTGGTACTTGGTAACTCAGCCGAGTAGTGAAAGGCCGAGTACTCGGTAACTCGGTACTCGGCCGAGTAGTGAAAGGCCGAGTACTCGGCTACTCGGCCAAAGTGCTACTCGGTACGTCTCTAATTTTAATAAGAAATTAATGTAAAAGATCCATAACTTGTGCTGCAGGTGTCGCTTACTCATACCCATGTTTGATGAATTGGATGTGCTTGTATTTCATACATGAATTTTTAACTACCTTATTGATAATGCTTTTTTTAAGTTTCATTTTATATTTATTCTCCTTTATGGTATCTTTACCTATTCTGTGTGATGTATTTATTTTTGAAGGTGTGTTACTTTTCAATGTTTCAGGTATTTTGGAAAGGGAGCAAGAGCATTCTGTTGTGTATGGATCAGTTGATTTTGGAAAAACTGTTCTTACTCATCCCAAATATTTAGAAATGGTAATTTTAAAGTTTTTGCTTACAAAATTGATGGGAACAAAATGGCATTAAAATTTTTATTGGAATTGGATTTGTCTTATTTTGCTGTGTTCCTTCATAATTTTTATGTGGCCTCATGAAAGATTAACCCCATTGAGCCAAAACATATTTAAGACAGGTTACCTGTAAGATTATTTCTTTTAATTGTTGTACAAATTTATATTTCATAGAAGCACTAGAATTTCATGTTCAAATCATGTTCCATTTATTAATGATTATATAAAATGGCTTTAGAAATGGTGTTGTTGAATGATGAGATACTTTATATAAATGCAGCTTATTATTCCAAGCATTTGAGCATTTCAAACTACGATAATCACTCTTATCAGTGATAGATGTGAATTTCTACTTATAGCAAATAAATTACTTCATTTAATTTCCACTTTTAATTTTCTTTAATTCTTTTCCTCCTATCTCTGCAGCTCAACAAAGCTGGCCAGCCACTGAAAATTCTGCCTCATATGTAAGTCATTGACTGTATTACTATATTTAAAGGTTGAATTTTTAAACTTAATATAATTACTACTTTGTTTTCTAATTAGAAAAAGTGTCATGTTTACATAATTTACTTTTCTCATCATTGTTAGAAAATTTTAAATACAAATTCCACAAAAGGGCAAAACTACTTTGGATTGACTTTTTTTGTTGGCATTATTGAGATCAATGAAAGTTTTTCTGATATTTGAGTTAATGGCTTGAATCTCAATTCCATCTATAATCTGTTTTTTGACTTTGTTTGTTGACACTTCTAAGATGAGTGAATGTTTTGTTTAATTTTATAGTTCATAGCTTCAGTCTCAATTCTAACTATAATCTAGGGTGGAATACTAATTTTTCTAGTGTTATCAATGGTTGGAACAGAGTTCCTGATAGAGCGTGAGAATCGTGCAGTTTTAAAGAAAATATTTCAATGCAGGAGTTTCTCATGATTTTTCTCATGGTTTTTTAAGTTGAATAGGATTAAAAAAAAAAATCAATCTCAATCTTTAAAAATCTCACTCTAGTTTCGACAGAAGTGATTTTCTCACCCATATTGTTCTTCTAATAAGAATGCTGGGTTTGAAGTAAAAAAAATTGTTTAAAAACCATTGTTATAAGAATTAACTAAGTAATAGAAATATATCATTCTCACTCTAGAATTATCTTGGTATGTTAGAAATAGATATTAAATAAAGAACTTTATTTGGCTTGTTAGCTCTTACATACCACATGTTGACCCAAAACGGAACCATTAAACACATTTTTAACCCAAAGGTTAATAAGTAATTTACTATGTTTTAAACTTGCTGTTACACACTTCAAAAGTTTTGAAACACTTAATTATTTTTTTTCAGTTTTTAACACAAATTTTACAACTTGGCGTACCTTTTGTTTAGTTACTACACTAACTTGTGGCTATAGCTAGAGTTGGATTTACCTATAGGTTAAACAAGCTATAGCTTAGGGCCACCACCTTGATGTCGGCCCCCAACTCCAGATTCATTTCTATAAAAATATGAAAAGTACTTGAAAAAATAAATTGCATTTGCAAATTTGGGGAAAATGTTGTATTTCAAATATTTTGATGTTATCTAAATCTTTTGTAGCTGTGTTGTTTGATATATGACACTAATAATATTTGTGTTGCAGCCAATGGTTATGATAAAAATGTCACTCTTAAATTTGCAATGAATTCAACTTTCATAATTTTTGTATTTAATATTCTAGGGTTTTGAATGAGAAAGATGAAGAAGTGGAATTATGCTCTTCAGTAGAGTGCAAGGTATTAACAAAAATTTTCTTATTTAATATTGCTCTTAATAATTCAATGCACAACTTATGAAATTTTTTTTGAAATTTATAAATATGAATTTTTTTTAAAAAATTGCTTGGACTCCCCCCTTCCCCTACTAGCAAGAAAAAGAACTCAACTATATATGTTCATTTTCTAAGTCATTGCTTAAAATTTTTAATAGGAAAAACAATAATAATAAATTTTTTTTCATGCAGTTTTGTTATCTTCAGATGTTATTGGCTGTTAGTTTAATATTAAAATTTATGCTTTATTTTGATAAAAGTGAGCGGAAAAAATCAAGGTTTTATTAAATATACTTTTTTTAAAGCTTGTTGCGTGAAATAATTGAATCAACATTAATATTATGTACATAAATTCATATGAAATTTGGTGAAAAGGTTTTCTTAAGTATAAGTATGGGAAAAACAGCAATAAAAATAGTTAACATTAGAACAACTTGAAAAATTGACTGTATTCAAAAAACATGAAAGTTACAAGTTGTAAATAGACAAAGAAATGCTTAATCATCAGTAAGCAAGTGTTAGAATGCTAAATAGTGCATGTCTCAGAAGCTGTTGAAAACTGACATGCAAGAAAAAATATTTGCATTCTTTTAAAAGAATATAAAATGTTGTAAAATAAAGTTAACTAAGTCATAATGTTCAAAGTTAACAGCCAAAAGAGTGTTTCATCTATTATTTTTTATTTCAGGGAATTATTGGCAATGATGGAAGGCATTACATCCTTGATCTACTAAGGACTTTTCCTCCAGATATTAATTTTTTAATTAGTATGTATAATTAAAATTTTAGATGTTTTGTTTCATGTTTTAACATGGATATTGTAGAATGTGCTTAACCGCCTCATGTCTCACTTCCCTTTTAAGCAGCGTGTATTAATGAATTAAATTCTGAAAATTTCGGAAATTTTTTTTAAATGTGGACTAAAAATAATGTTAGAACCAACGTTCATCAACGAAACTAAATTTCGCCAATCTTTTTTGCTCCACAAAAAGCTGAACTGACAAAAAAGGGTAGAGGATATTTAAAAAAATGAAAACTAAACTCATTATTCTTTTTGAATATTTATTTTAAAAAATTTGTCCTTCATTTTTCATGAAATAACTGAAAACTAAACAGACTATTTTATCGAGAAATAACTTTCACCCTTTTCTTTTTCGTTTAGAATATAATTTTATAATTTCACAGCAGACTATATTTTGAATTTTTGGTGATGTCAAGAGCGCTACTCGATCAGTTTTGGCTGTTATATATATTGTTGCCTCAGAGCAACAGTAAGACGTCTAAACTAGTGATGTTCCAGCTATTCATATCCGCGGATATCCAAGGAAAAATAAAGATCTGTATCCGTATCCGTTACTTTTTTGACGGATCTTAAACGGATCATATCTATTCTAAATCTTTTAAATTTTTGAATAAAAGACTCTTAAATTCCGTTTAAATTAGGTTTTATTCCCTATTTAAATTATAAGATATCATTTCAGAAGCCAATTTGTATCCCCCCCCCCCCCCCCGTTGCAAAAAGGAAGGGGAAATAAGTTTTAAAAGTATGTATCAGTGCGTCTTTTTTGTGGCATCGTAGCTCCTAAACAGATGAACTGATTTTGATAGTTCATTTTTCGTTCAAAAGGTGACTTGATCTAAAGTGTTCTTAGCTTGGCCTCGTTTTTGTAGAATTTTTACTACCGGAGATATTAATTAAAAACCGACTAAACGTTTTTCAGAATTATGGTAGTAAAAATTTACCTGTACGTCAAAAATGTTGGCTCTAATTGAAAGAAATTGAATAATTGTTTTCTGCGTTTGATATTTATTTGAAACTTCCAACTTATATACAGTAGGAGCTATAATATTAAGTAAATTTTAAATGCAATTCTAAGCTTTTATACGCGTGATTGTTAGCGATTTCATAATCGGAAGATGAGAAAAAGTTGATTTGGGGTTTCTGTTATTCTTCATTTTTGTTTTTCTCGGCATCCTTCAAAAAAAGTGACTCTATTTACTGCTTGTAAAGGTGTTCCCGGCTCTGTATTTTGTCGGTAGGAGTAAGTTCAGTGGAATGAGTCAGCGCTGCATTTTTGCTGAAATAAAATGCGAAAAATTATTTCTAGCCTGTCCAGTAGCAGCTCTTGCTCCTGTATCCAACATCTACCGAATAAACTAGAAATAATTTTTCACACTCCATCTAAGCGTTAATGCAGCACTGGCTGTTTCTTTCCAACTCTCCCTTAATTTTAATGGAGATTTCTTTAAAGAGTAAATCATAGTCTTGATTATATTTTTGCCGCAGTTGACATTTTTTGAAGAAACTGCCATTATTCTGATGGGAATACCTTCCGTAACAAATTTTACTCTTGGATAGTTGAATTGGGTAAAAAAAAATTGAGAGCCATATCCGCGGATCTTTACACTAATGATCCGTGTCCGCGGATCTACTTTTTTAACTATCCAGCACATCACTAGTCTAAACCCAAGAACAGTAAGATGTCCTACTGTTAGTTTGGGGCGAGAATATGAAAATGTTAATTTAAACAAATTAATTCTCATTAAAATTGGCTATACTGTTGCAGTTAGAATAAAATTGACATAGTGTTTTAAAAAATAAAAGTTTGGAGTCTATTTTTAAATATATCTATACTTAATCTGGTGTAGACATTCAAAAAGCTGAAATGTAAATTACACAAAATAAAATTAATAAACTTTTGTTTAGTCAATATTTGAATAATTGTAATATGAATCTGAATTATAACTAATGTTGTTGTCCTATTCTAAATTTAGCTTTACTCAATCCACAAAAATTTTTTTTAAACATTGTTGGCTCAATATCTCCTCCCACATTTGTGTTTTCTTCTATTAGTTGAAAATGAAGAATCCTCGAAGGATGCTAAAGCTGCAGGTTTTCCTCGGGATCATCGACATAAACTTTGCTGCTTGAGACAAGAACTAATAGATGCTTTTGTTGAGTAAGTAATGTTGCTTTCATACAAATCTCTTTTCTCTAGTATTCAGTGGTGAAAAATCTGCACCAATTTTTAATGTCTACATCCCGACACAGAAAGGTCAATTTCAGGTTTTTTACACTAAATATGCAGTTTTATAATCCAAAAACATTCACCAGAAAATATGGCTGTTGTGTATCATACTTTTTGTGGCAACAAAAGGAAGCCAAGAAAAGAAAGTGAAAGAGAGGGGAGAAATATTTTTTTTATTCGCCGAAAATTATGTGCTTGCCATGCTTTCAGTTTTAATTCTTTTGCATCCTGTTTTTTGAAAAATGGAAGTTATTTTAACCAATGCTACTTTAAATTGGATTATCTTGTTTCTTATTTTAATAATTTCATTTTTGAAATAAAATTAAATACTAATTTGATGTATCTGAAGTGATGTTTTTCTGGAGGAGAAGCAATATTGTCTAGCTCATACACATAATATTTGTCACATTTTTCCCTCTTGCTTCTATATATCTTAGTACCAATTTTCTAGCTTATTTTCTGCTTCATGATGGTAAAATGAGAACATTCTGACTAATCTTTTTTTTTTTACATCCGTCACACTGTGGCTTAATCTGAACTGAAAAAAATTATTTTATAAATGTATATTTGTGAGATCCAGAAAATACTGTAGGTGGTTGTTCATATTGTCTTTATTTTTCTAAAGCATTCCCTTTCCCCCCCATTTATGAAAAGTTTCCACTTAGCTAAATGTGTATTATGATCAGGGATGTTCCCATCGGGTATACTCCATATACGCCGTACACTCTCAAACATTTTTTAGACGTATAGAGTATACCCTCAAGCTTCAAAAATATTTCTTCATAATTCCTGATTTTATAATCGTATTTTTAAGTTCTCCTAAAGCAAAAATAATTTTATGTTAACCACATTTTCCCACAAGTAACCTTATTTCTTTATATTTCTTAACACTTAATAAGTCAACATCTTTTGACAATACGCAAGGGGTACACATATATTGTGCACAATGAATTACTGGGAGTATACCCTCAGAAAAATTGATGGGAACATCACTGATTACTATAGAAAATTGTTAATTAATGTATTGAAAAAGAATTATTTTTTTTTTCTAGTGCTCGCTACATGATGTTTATAAAATTAGCTGCATTTCATTTACAACAGATTGGTTTAAAAAATTACATCAAAGACAAAGTACGTATTGGGTTTTAAAATGTACATTTTTATTACATGTAGTGATTTTTTTTTTTTTAATTAAATCTGTGTAGGGATTTAAGGAACTGAGTTACTTTCATAAATATTTTCATGTACATTTATTCATTTGTAGTTTACCATTTCATAAAGCATAAATTTGTTATAGCTACTATGTAAAAACGGGTTTTTAAATGGTAGTTTCAATTCAGAATTTGTTTTTCTTACTGTAAGTATAATAAGCTGCTTTTGTTGGCTAATCAAAGCTAGCTATTTTGTCTTATTCGCAAGTTTTGAACTAAATTGTTGATACAAATTAGTTTTTTTTTTTTTTTTTTTTACAGTTGCACTTTTTTATTACAAAGCCATATATAGCAAATTTTTGCCTATGACGTAATTTCTTCAACTAGCCTTAGTGCTTTACTGTGTGTCATTCATCTTATAACAAAATTGGGGTTGTAACACATTTTTTTTAGTCCTTTAGACTTTGTTATATTGGTTAAATTAATTTTTTAACAAAATAAAAGATATTTGTTCCAAAATTAAATGGAATTGTTACTTTTTCACAAATGGTCACTCTATTTTCCTTTACTTGATTGGATTTCTTTTTTTTTTTTTTTTTTTTTCGTTTTAGATTTTCTACTTTCAAATGCTTTTTCCTTTATTTTAATGTATGCCATTAATTGCTGCAAAAAACTTGATCAATCTTGAACTGGTTTTGTAAGTTTATTTTAAAATCTTTCTGCTGTCCTAGCATCCTTAAAAGTTTTCTTTGTGAACTTTTGTTCATTGCTGCAAGACTTCAGACAACAGATTCTTTCTGTGTTTTGGCTAAAACATTTATTAGTTCCTATTAACCTGTTGGTACAATTTTTGCAATGATTGCTTTTACTTATTCTTTCCAAATCTTTACCGTGAATAATTAATTTATATGCTGGGTCATCAAATGTTGTGTTAATTATTTATTGAATTGTTTTCTCCCTTAAACATTTTAGCAGCTTAACTTTTTTTTCTTCCAATTTTCTGCAGCAAGCGGAACAAGATCAAAATAACACAGTATCATCAGACATTTTGAAAATTTGCAATTCAGATAAAGAAACTGGAGAAAAAAATCAACCTGATGAAGATGATGTTGCTCAAAAAAAATCTTCAAATGAAAAGAAATTGAGCATAGAAACTGATGAATACAAAAAAATTGTAGAATCTATTACTAATAAAGACAAATGTGAAGGTAAATTTTAAAAGATACATTAAAAAATACCTTACTTATTCTCCTCTACAGTGCTTATTGGGATTATATCATAATTTTTGGTGATAAGTGTGTGACTATTCCAAATTTTAATAATTTGAATTAAAGTATGGTGTAAAGCTATCTGAAGTACATTTTTACGACTCGTATAGTAAATTGACGGAACTAAAATCATAAGATGGGGAGAAAATCATAAAATTAAGATTGCACTATTATTCTAGTAATCTCTCATTTATTTAGCTCTTAGTTGTCTTCATGTGTCAGTTATTCCTGAATTTCTAAAGCCATCCCCCCCCCCCCCCCCACCCACATACTTTCTCTCATAACAGTAGTACAGGCTTCATTTCACACTTATGCAATAATGTTTCTCTTGTGTAAGCTTCTGTTAAAACTTGCATCTTCCTGAATTTATTTTCTTTTTTGCAGTTGATAGCACAAGGGATGTCATAAAAAAAGCTGCACAAGCTGTTGGATCATTGAAAGAAACTGGTATGTTTTTCAAAAAAAAAAAATGTTTTTACTGTTGTGCATGCATATGGATTTTAAATTTGTTTTTGTTTGGAAATCATCCTGAAAAAGGTTTGGGTGGTTTTCCTTTTGTTTATAAAAGTTGTACGTAATCAATTTATAATATAAACGGACAACTTAAAACATTTATTAATGTAATATTAATTGTAGAAAAGCATGAGAACATGGCAAACATAACCTGGCAGCATTGTTTAGGCTACGCTGATCCTAGTCACAGCATCAGAATGCTGCCAGGTCAGGTTTGCCCCATCCATAAATGATTTATTTTGTAAGCATTTTGATAGGGTTATCGTCATGACTAACACGATTTGTAAACGTTTTTCTGAATTGGTTTTTAGAAAAATCTAGCCAGTTATCAAATAGAAGCTTTACATGGCTGAAGTGTTTGAGGAAAATAAGAAACATTTGATGAAAATGTGCTGTGTAAAAAGGTCAAACTGATAATAACTTATGAGCATATATGAGGAACCTAAAATCTACAAGAAAGAAGAAATTTTGTTTAGCTAAACCAGTGAATCGCGTAGTTGAGATAGAAAATAAGGAAAAGTGTCATTTCAGGAGATAACATTAAAAATATTATGCTATGTGAAGCAAATAACCTTTTTTGTTACCAAATGTATATTAATATTTGAATTTACAGTAATTCTGCAGTAATGAGCACCACATATGCACAAATTAGAGTATATTGTTAGCTTTTGAATACTTTGTGTGGATACCTAATTCCAGAAGCTTTTTTTTTTCTTTTTGACGAAGGAGGCTCATGTATTCGATTCAACAGCTCAGAAAGGGCTTTTCTTTTAATGTTTAAGTTAGAAAAAAAACACTCAGATGGTTTTTTACGTAACGTTTCTTTGAAATTCTTCATAATGCAAAAACAAGGGCAAATCGAAAAGTCTTTGTGCCTATTTTTTATTCGCCAAAAACAAGTATATACAGGTATTTACAAATATGCGTAGTGTACTTACTATGTACCTTACATTACTTCTCCACATAGTCACCACACTGATTCAGACATTTGTCCCATCGCAGCACTAAATTAGAGACCTGTGGTAAATTCTTCTGGCTGCCTGTGAAACCATTGTTGGACTGCGTTCTTGGCTTTTTCATCACATGTGAATCTCCGTCCTGCCAGAAACTTCTTCAGTGGAGCGAAAACGTGAAAATCTCTAAGGCGAGGTCTGTAGGTGCATTTTCCTGTGAAGTGCTATGGGCTTTTGCCGCGTGCTCCATACAAAACGAATAACATGAAATACACCGCCAGCTCAGTCGATTCCAGCCGAGGACTGCAGTTTCACGAATAACACTTTGCTGCTCATAAGCTGTGGACGTCTGAAGAGCAACCATCATTTTAAATGACTGATTTTTGATGATTTGATGCTCCGCTTTTCTGAGCAAAATGTATGTACTGCTGGTACGGCTCAAGGAACTGTCACTGCTGGGAATCTATGTTAGCTTTGTATTCTTTAAAAAAATATGCGCAAAGACTTTTTGATTTGCCCTTGTATATTAAAGGTAACACCTAAAAATTGGTCTTTTGTAAAAAAAGGTATATATATATATATATATATATATATATTATTCATGAAAAATGTTTTTCCTCTATTTGCTGAAAAGCAATAAATATATATGCAAAGAACTGAGAACAATTGACACAGTGAGAAGCAAAAGGATGTAAGTTTTGAGTAAGACGACTATACTGATAAGGTCCTAGGCAGACTTTCATTGAAAATATTTTCTAAATCATTATGCATAACAGAATCTACCACGGCTTCTAATACTGTCTCTTACCCCAAGACAGAGGAGAGGTTCACCTATCATTTGCACTGGTTATCTCCAAATTTTTAATTTTGCTTCTTACATCCCTTTGTTGCCTCAATTTACAATTAAGTTCGTGGTTGTACCTGAGCAAATAATCTCAATTTTACAATGAAAACAAGAATGTTTAGTGAGAAATATAAGTATTGAATAACTGTAGCAAAATAATTTGTTTCACAATAAATTAGGTTTTTTTTTTTTTTTTTTTTTGAATAAAAATGCAAAATAGTGGAAATGAAAAATTAAGTTAAAAAGTAAAAAAATAGAATTTTGAATAGTCATGTTGAATTTACAACAGCCATCAGGCTAATGACTGCTTCATATGCTTAGTCAAAGATGAATTCCATAATCTTGAATATGAATTTCTGGGCAGAACAAAAATGACTTACTCTACTTGTGCATGTGTTGAAGATGATGTATTTTTTTAAAAAAAACCTTATTTTTGCTGGTGTGAATGCATATTCTTTATTCTTAAAATTACTTGGAACTAGATTAAGAATGAAATAATGCAGTTTGCAATTCATTATAAAATTTCATGATCGATTTTATTGACATGATTTGATTATTTCTTTATTTACAGAATTCGACATTCGCTTTAATCCTGATGTGTTTTCTCCCGGAGTTAGGCATCCAAATCCACAGGTAAGTTGATTCTTTAGCATTTTATCATTTAACATGGCAAAAGTACATAGTTTCAGTGTCATTAAATTATATCAAAGTATTTTTAATGTTCAATTTTATTTTCAATATTTATTTTTTAATATTCTAGAAATTAATATTATGGGGTTACTGAATATGTTTTTGTGTGTATTGTATATGTTAGTATGAATGTCCTAAATCTGACAAATGTTGTGAGCCATCATATATAAAGATTATCTAATTTCGATCTTTCACTGTGGCACATACTTATGCATGTATATACCAGCTGACCCAACCACATGTTGCTGTGGCTCTGTAGTTATAATAGATTTAATCGATTTTTTGCTCATCATTTTGATATAATCAAATTAATATTTAAATAAAGTTGAAAAAAGTTTGGCCGATTTTAAATTATGTGGGATTGAGCATGGAGGTGTTTGGCCGAAGTAAGTACTTATTAAATTCAGCAAGTACTATAGTAAAAGTACTACTTACTATTCTTATGCTAGTAAAGGCAATAGCTGGGTTTCAAATGTTAAATTTGCCCTTGCAGCTTTTTTGACTCTCACTTGGGGGATCATTTTTGTTTCTAATTTTAAAAAAATTAGCGAAATTTTCAGCTCTTTATCTCAAACAACCTTTGAGTTTTTCAAAAAAACCTCTTTTATTTTAATAGTAAAGTTCAAAATTAATGAATGTTGATTTTTTCTCCTAATTCTTAGGAATAAAATGCATGAAAAAATATTACAATCATAATTTAACAAAGTCTATTTTTGGTGACGTAAATAAAACTTTCGTTTTTTTTTTTCAATGCTTTTCTGGGAGTCACTCATAAATTTTGTCAGAAAATGTCTTTAATACTCCTCTACACTTAGGAATTTTTTTCGAATTTTTTAAAGTGGGGAACAATACAAAAAAAATTAAAGATTTTGCATTTAAACAAATTTAAATATTTTGTGTAACCAAAAAATTCATTTGAACTAAGTCAGTAAAAAATCGTCTGCTAAGTAAAAGAAAAATAAAAAAATAATTTTTAAATCAAAAATACTATCTTACAGAGAAAAAACATGGACATCTTCAGGAAGTTATTAGAAGTGTTAAAAAAAGATTAAAGAGTTTTTAACAAAGTATTATTTATTGCTAAATAGTACATAAACGCAATTATGTAATTTTTCTATGATATTGGGAATAAATTTTCAGTCTTGATCCAATAAAGACAAAAATTTTTAATATTAAAGTAGCTTTATAATTTAAACACTGTTTAACATAATTTTCTTAAATAACTGTTATTTGATATAATAATTTTCAACAATTTATGACTTTTTAAGTAAGGGTAGTCTTTGTCACTGTCTTCATTCACAGCGACATTGACTTTTTCTTCTAATAAACCGACTCAATATTTCGACAGGCTTTACTATTTTTGCCAAATGTCAAGCGTAGACAGAAAATGTATGTTGAAATCAAATATCTCAAGCTGTATCCTATTAGCTGAGATGATAAATGAAGATGGAACGTTTAAACTTCATTATGTCAAGATCACGCCTAATTTAAAACTTGAAGTGAGATCGCAACATAGTAAGTCAAAAACATATCGTTGCTTTCATGATTATCAGCCAGATCAGATAAGAATGACATCACTGGGATTACGCGATATTGTTGTGACTGCTAATGGTAGGCGCACTATCAGATGTTGCTCGCACATCACTGGGATCATATATGAGTAAATAGCATCTTGTTAGTTGGTTTTTTGTTGGATGTGACTCATATTTACTCGATCATAGCCTGCTGCCATTCAAAGTAAACTTTTTTTGCAATATATCAATGTTTTGATCAACTCATTCAATTTTAATTTGTTTTTCATTTAAAAAAATGATTATGTGATAATTTTCATGCTATTTAAAAATAAGTCGATTGACGTCTCTCCTTAACAGATCTAGGCATGTTTGTGTGCTCGTATTTTATCAATCGGTAAAATTCAGAATTTCATTCGATAAATAAATTCCCGCCTCCAAAGAATTTAAGTTTGGGAAGCCCCTGTTTGTGAATAAGACTAAGAATATTTCTTTGTATTTAATGAGACTATATCAACCATTTTTCTTTTTTAGGGAGAAAGTTTCCGTAAAGAGAAGCAATTAGTGAAAGATGCTGCTGATTTTCTACTAACTGTTCAAATTCCTGGTTTTGTAAGTGTGACAAATTTTGTTTTTCATTTTCTTGCATAGTTTATGTGTTTAAAATATTCTATGTTTTCTGTTCATGAATTTGAGTTATAAATTTGAAGCCTTGAATTATAAAACGTTGGTACTTTTAATGACTGTTTGAAATTTCATTTTAGATCCGAGATTGCTTAGAACATTCAACATCTCCTGTTGATGGAACAACTCTTACTGAAGCTTTACATGGAAGGTAATAGTTTCTATTTTTGTAAAATCATTTATTTGTTGAAAAACACTTTTTCATATTAAAATTCCATAATCCAAGGTGACTAGAGAAGTGGTAAATTAGGAAACTTTCCAGAAAAATGGGGGAAATGTTGGGGAAACTCATAAAAATCAGGGATGAGATTTTTCCGGCTTTTGCCGGAATTCCGGCTTTTTCTGTTGGCTTTTAAAACCTTTCCTCCTTTTTTTCCTTCTTTCAGGCCTTATTTTTCTCGAATTGGAAAAGAATACGATTTTTTTAAATTTTTGGTCCTTGATTTCTTATTTGTTCTATTTTTTCCCCTTGAATCTTCATCCTCCATGATATCTGCCAAAAACGTACGTTTTGGAATCATGCCAACGACGTCAAACACGTGCTGCGCTGAAAGTTGCATGTCTCGTTTGAGATTTCAATTTTTTTGCATACTGCAAGTATTTTAGTTACTTTTAATGTTGGGTGGTTTTTACTATGTGCTACCTTATATCTGCTTATTTAATTCATTTCAATAATTATTTTATTTCTTTAATTTATTTTAGAAAAAATGCGAAACTCAATCAGAAAAAGTGATTTAGCACCCACAGTATCGATCTTTTTTTGTAACTTGGCATGGTTACTTTTTTGTGTATTTAGGAAAGTGTAAATAATGTTTATTGTGAATCTCAAACGGTTTAGACTTTACAACCTATTAAAAGTTCTGAGGTTTCATGATTAAATGAGGCAGCTGCAAGTTATTCTTTTTATTCCAAAATTATATTAAGAAGTTTTCAAAAACAAATTTTGGGTTCCAATGCAAGGAAAAAATAACCAATCGTTTATATATTTATTTATTTTCAATTCTTACTATGAAAAGTTTGTTCTACCACATAAATTTAAAATTTTTGTCTCTCTTGTAAATTTTTACTTTACAAACAGACCTAATTTTAAAATTTATGTTCTCACTCGTTTAACACTATAAACTCGAATGTTTTTAATGAAAAAAATGAATTTTCTCTAAAAAATGAAAAGTTAACACTATTGTGTGATGCAGCCAAGATTGAACTCTGGCTCCCCCAACCCTTTGTTCAAAGACTCAAGGGTTAGAAATTGTTGCCTCTTTTTCAAAATTTAAATTTATTTAAGAATAAACACCCTTGCAAGAAATGGTACAATGCAGCAAATTGTACAAAATTATTACTCATACTTAATTAAATACGTATTACCTTTAAAACTGGTAAATTAGCCATTTTTTGTTAAATTTTTGAATATCTTGGCTTCCAGGTTCTATTTTGATGCAGTTTTGGATATCATACCTTTCACCAAAATTTTTGGATACCATTCTTTTTACGAATTTTTTTTGGATTTCCTCCTTTTTGCTCTCTCACCACTCTCATCCCTGAAAAATAACAAAACTCACAGAAAATTGGTTAAATGAAAAAAAACCTATTTTTGACTTTTAAGATTGAGTAGTTTTTGCTAAGAAGCCCAGTGGTTCAGTGGCAGCACTTTGCGCTCTGACATCACAGGCCTGGGTTCTATTTTCGGGTTGGGCTTGGTTGACTTGGTCATTCATCCCTTGAGCGGGTCGATAAAATGAATACCAAGGGTACTTGGGAACTAAACACTGAGGGTTCCGTGTTAGGCTGACCACCTAACCGGAACATATGCCTCGCACCCCAGAGCCCCTGGTCAGGAAAACTGAATTGGACACAGTAGGTCTAGGCCCTCACGGGCTGTCATGCCACAGGACTTTGGGTTTTAGTTTTTGCTAAACAGAATGTTTTGGCTAATTAGGAATAAGAAAAAATTGCTCTGGTGCCGTCATTTTTCTAATCCAAAGCTCATTGTTACCAGATTAGCCATCATAGCAAGCAGGGGCGTGCACAGAAATTTTGGGGCCCATCACAAATGACTTTTCCGGGCCTCCATCCGTATTGTTTACCCCTATACAGTCGAACCTCGTTGAACCACCAACCTTAGTAATGGGCCAAAAGTTGGTGAAAGTAGAGAGTGGCAGTTTAAAGAGTTTTCCCCAAACCTGCATAAATGCATGTTTTCATGAAAAAACATTTGAAGGCATGTATTTTCCCTTTCCAAATGTTTAAAAAATTAACAGCCATTAGATTTCTAGCAGTGTGTCATGGCTCACTGACTTCTTTAGCTACCTTTTTTTTTTTTTTCCTGAACTTGAAAAGTATTTATGTATAAAGCAGGATCCGAGTAAGCCAAAGTAGTGCCCAGGTCCTAGTTCAATTTGGTGCTCCACTCACAATAAAACCCGCATGTTATCAAAGTAAAAGTTTCAAAAAAAAGGGTAGAAGGGTACAAAGTGGCTTGTGAATCTGTATTTACTATTAAACTCACAAATTAGAATTTTTTCGTACATGCTAAAGATTGTTTTCGGCGTCTTAGCAGAAGGAAACAAAAGAATACGATGTTATAGAATGTTGATACAAACTTGTTTGCTGAGGTCTGCACAGTTTCCAATAAATAGATCAAGCCTCAGCACCCTCCCCCACTGACCAGAACAGAAAAAGGGTAAAGAATGAATCCTTTTGTAGCTGAGTAGTGAAATGTCAAAATGAAAAAGTTGAAAAAAGTGGAGGAGCAGATGTATAAGATCCAGTTAAAATTCGTTCAGCTCTTGGGAACACTGCTCTTTGGTGACAGAGTATGGCAGGGGGGAGGGATTAAACAGAAAAAGAGATAATAAAGCTGGACAACTTTGTAGTGACTAATGTATGTGCATTTGTATGGGACATTATAGTGGCAGGTATGTGTGACATTCATGATTTCCCTCGCTGACTCCTCATGGACATTCCCTCTTCTAAATGGCTTATCTCCAAATGTTTGAATTGCTTGGCATGGTCTTTCAAGATGGCGGTTTAAACAGCAATATTATCCTACCGAGTATGCAGTTCCCCTCGAAAATCAGTTGCAGAAGTCAGGGTGGCGGTTTAAGGAGGAAATTTGTATTGCATTCCTATACACTGGACGTTTGTTTCACTACATTTCTTGGCAAACTACAAGGGTGGCGGTTTTTCGGGGGGGGGGGGGCGGTTTAACAAGGTTCGACTGTATTTCACGCCTAGTTTTCAAAATATTGGGCCCCCTTCAGGCCCGGGCAAACAGGTGTCCCTTCGCCCTCCCCTGATAGCAAGCAATAGAAATTTTTCAAGAAAAGAAATTGAAAAAATTAAAGATTGAATTTTTTTCAGAAAGTAAAAAGTTTTTGCAATCAAGAATTTCACCTTAAAGTTCTGTTTTTTTTTCCTTCATGATTTCGAATCTCTGTAATATAGTTGATTACTTACTTATCGTTACTTATAGTTGTTGTGTACTTATGATTTATGCAACATAGTTTTGCATAAATTTGACTCTTCTATACTTATTCACACCAACTATGATATTAAAAGAGCACTACTAAATTAGAGCACTTTCGAAAGTATATTGTGCATAAAGATATCATCAAAATAAATTATCTATGCTTCAAGAACTATGTGCAACTGTGGTATCAAATGAAACATTCAATTTAAAAGCTGTAAAACATTCATTGTTATCTAATTTTTAGTACTCCACAAAAACCTGGAAAAAACCATCATATCCTGAAAAATATCATTTTGTTCACTTTGATTGGTAAATTAAAAGCTCTAAACTAAGAATGCATCTCGTAGAAATAATTAATACAATCTAACCTCCTCACCTTCGGGACTGTCGACAAAGTTGTCTCACAGCTGGAGCAACATCTTAACCAGAATAGTTTTAAAATTCGTAATTAGACATTAGTTTTTAATAAAATTACAGATTTAACAGATTAATTAATAATTCGGTGGTTTTAGCTGGGTTCAACTAAAATAGTTTTAGATTTGAACAAAGTTGAAAATTAAAAGAAAATATGTGTCACTTTTTATTTTATTCTAAAATATTTTCCAGTAATGGTTTGTTTACTTTTTGAATAACAGTTTGACAATAACAAACGATCATGAGTTGATTTTTTAATGGAAAAAAAAGATCTGTAGTTATCAGTGGAAATGAAATCTATTAAAGCATTCTTCAGTTGGCTACGATTTGATAAGATTCTGACAGCTTATAAAAGCTGTCAGGGCCCTTCCTTTCCAAAGTGGAAAAATGCTTTCTAATTCTTTTCTATACTTCATTATTATATGTTCCTTGTCACTCTACTGAGACTCTCTTATCTTTCTTTCATGGGAGAAGCTTGCAATAACCAATAGTCCAAGAGCCAATGAGTGCCAGACCAAAGTCATACTATAAAGGCCTAAATCTTTTTTATGCGTAAGCAAATCATAGCAAGTAAGAAAAGTTCGCTTAAGATTAGTCGCACTGGCTTTGGCGGGAAACAGGTTGCAAAGTTGCTGCAAAAACTAAACATCATAGATTAATTCCTTGTCATGTAACCTGTTGGTCTCCACCCAACCATCTCCGATTTGGAGGACGTTTTAGAGAGGTGTAGACCTGCTTTTGAAAGTAACCTGTGCAAATTTTCAACTCCAAGACACAAATCATGAGGATCTAGGTTATCTCAAAATGAAAGAAAAAAGTGGGCTCAAATTTCCTCCAATGAGGGAACTGCCTGAATATGACAACTTGTTTGACTAAGCTGATCTGCCATTTTGGAGCCCCCTTTTTTTATTGATCCTAGATCCTCAGGAATTGGGTTGTGGAAGCTAAAAATTTTCATAGATTACTTTTAAAGACTTCTGCACCTCTATAAAATTTCGTTCAAATCGCGGAGATGATTGGGCAGAGACAACGAGGTAGGTCACTTGACATTGAATTGACTCAATGATTTTTTGTTTTTGACGCACTTTTGCTACCTGTTTCCTGCCCAAGCCAGTGCAACTCGGCTTAAATAATAGCAAACCTTTCTTACCTGCTGTGATTTGCTTGCTCAGAAAAATTTTGGACCTTTATACTATGATATAGGTCTGGGGCTTATGGGCTCTTGCTGTACGACTGCTATGGTCTTTTTTTCTCCTGCTACTTCCCTAATCCACTTTTAAAATCCATCTGCTTTGCGTTTCTTTCTACTGTCCCTCATATCATCCAAATATAAATCTGATATTTCAGCCTAATTTTGTTTGACATATGTCTTTAATTTTTATGAAAACTGATCTTTTTAATTTTTACTAAATATGTGTATATATATTAGGGTGGTCCTTATTTATATGGGAAGAAATTTTTTTAGGAAATCAACAAGTGACGCCCCCTAGTTTTGTGACACAATAATA
Source organism: Uloborus diversus (assembly GCF_026930045.1). Taxonomy (NCBI): domain Eukaryota; kingdom Metazoa; phylum Arthropoda; class Arachnida; order Araneae; family Uloboridae; genus Uloborus; species Uloborus diversus. Next base: position 163,266,682 of record NC_072734.1, on the reverse strand, counting down.
AAAAGTAACGTGTGCAAAATTTGAACTCGATTGGTCAATAATAACACGTGCCCCTAGGCCGTTGAACTTTAACACTTTTGATAATTTTCTCACAAATCTTAGAGTTTTTACTTCAGACCCAGTACATCGTTTCTCCTAGGTTTGCAAAATACTTTTACAGTGAGGTAGCACTAAAATTAATCTTTTTAATTGCTTTATATCATCTAAAGATTTTACGTTGAATAAGTATGAAATAATGCTTTAGACGTTTTCCTTAATCGTACGCTTTTCTCAATGTATCTCGATAGTGTGTATTTTTTCCCTATAGTCTTGGACGGTCTGTGAAATAAATTGTTTTTGTGACTCATATTTGGTAAATTAGTTGTGAAATTCTTCGATTAATATTGTGCTCCTCTTTCAGTTGTATCATTCACAATTTTCAGTATTTTAACAATCTCTCTTCCCTTTAAATAGCTTCCTTCATTTTGTCGTGAATCAGGATCAAATAGGAAAAAATCTTTTAGTATTTGTAACTTATACCAAACAGTTTTATTGACTCGTAATTGATTCTATAAAGAAGAAGATCTTTACTAAGAAAGTATTCCAAATCGTCTACTGTTATCTGAAATTTGTTAAACAGTCATCCGACACGTCTTCCTTATCACAAGCATTTATTGGACTAGTCTTTTCCTATCTTCAAAGTTAATTCCTTCATCCAATACGGACAAAGCTACTAGTTTATCCCCTAAATACCATAAGTGATTTATGAATTTTCCAATCACTGCTTCTGCTGCATGTTTGTCGTTATTTTGTACGCTGCTTGTTTTTCAGACATATTATATAATTCAAAGGAGCCTCGATTGCGTTGCTGCGAAAAACCATACCTCCATACAGCATTTAGTTATAAAACAGCTTTGTAAAACAGCATTGAAGAGCTTTCTTTTCATGTAAGGTCAATTTAAATTGTTTCCTAAACATAAATTTTCAAACAAAAATTCCTTTTTACCACCCATGTGGCTCAGGGATAACCTCCAGTTTGCCGAAAACATATCCCTGTAGGAGGAAATTCACCAGGAAATATTATTACAATTTATGAGAATTCTCTGTAATCTTTCTCAATTCCGCTTTTTGCGAACAATAATATGTCATCAACTTCGTCTTTTAGAATTTAAGTGGTATGTGTACTTGATTGAAATGTTATAAGTTCTGAATGATGGAGATCTTTCCACAAAATTTTGAAGCGCTTAAATAATTGAATATCTGATCTAGAACTAAGAAAGGCAAAAACTTCTTTTCTTCTTCTCTGCAGTACGATTTCAAGTGCATGATGATAGTAATCCAAATGTAATATATCACTGTTCAGTTTTTGCTCTAAAAAATTGCATGCGCAATTCATACGGTTGGTATAGCAAGTTATTGTATCAAACACTACAGCTAGAACAGTTAGCATTAAAGAGCTATCACCTAAGATATCATATACAACTGAAGAAATATCTAAGGAATTCCTAGTAACTGTTCAATATTAGGACCTGAAGCTATCACGGTAATCCTGTCGGTGTTTTTTCTTTCAGTTACATCTGGCTGTAGCTTTGTATCTCAGTGAATAAGGACAAAATCTAAATTTAAATTCATGAAAATTAATTTTACCTGTCGAAGATTTTCTTTTGCTCTCTTAATGAATGTAAGATTGATCACTAGGGCATTTGGATTTAAATTTACTGCATCTACATAGGCTGTAAATAAATGAACAACAACTTTATCCCTAATATGGCATTTGTATAACAGTGATGAAAAGCGAGCAGATATCAATAGTTGTCAAGCTTTTTTGCATTGTGTTAGACCAGCTGTAGAAAACAAAAGTTCAACAGGTTAGATACCTATTTCGGTTTCTTCGGTTTCTAAATCTTGTGAATCGCAAGAATTTGATAATAAAGGACTATGTACTGAAATAGAAGAAAATTAATTTAAAGTATAGATTTCTACATTGTTCTGATCTGGATATTTTTTTTTTTTATTTATATTTTAGCTATGGAAAATACAGTATATTTTTATGTTAGGAGTAATCGAGGATTTTTTGAAATTTATATTTTAAAAATTGAAAATTGCATAAGCATTAGGTATGTTAATAACTAAGGAACAGTGAATTAAAATATAATTGCAATTACTTATATTTATTGCATTGAAACCTTGCGACTCTATCTGCCACACCTATTACATAAACAGGGAACTTTGTAAATCAACACCCCCAAAGCCTGGAGGAGGCAATTTGCTGTTGTCAAAGATCATTCATTAGTGGCATAGGCCATTCATTAATGACCTTTAGAATCCCTTGTGTCCGTCTTGGTGTAAAAAAATGTTCCCCTGCCGCTTGATTTGAAACGAGCGTAGAATAGCGGCAAGCCTGACACAAGGCCATTGGTGTACATGTACCCTCTGCAACATGTAAAATTTTACAGAATGAAAGTGAGAGAATGGTTGATCTGGAAGTAGCAACATCTATTGAAGTTCAAAATTACTTTAAATATGAAAGGTAAGAATATTTTTACATAAAAATGAGAAAATCCGCAATTTTTTCTCCAAAACACAAAAAAAAGAGGGCCCTAGGGGCATGTGTTAATATTAATGGATTGACTTAAAATTTTGCAAGGATCATTTATTTGTATAATGGAACAAATTGGGGGGGTGTCGCGTAAAATATCTGCAACTTCAAAAATAAGGATCATCCTAATATATATACATATATTGCTTTTTTTAAATATTTTTTTAGTTGTATTTATATGTAGACTAATGAAGTACGTTGTATATTCCCATTTGTTAATAATGTGCAATTATAATTTTATTTTTAATTCTGTTTTTATTGTTGGCAGAGGAATAAGTATAAGGTATCTAGGAACTATTGCTGAGAAACTTGCGAAAATTCCTCAGTTACAGTATGTTTTGGTAAGTAGAGCTCTATTATGTTGCTGCTACTTATATAATGTAAGAGCATGAAACTGAGAAGAATGAGGAATTTAATTTAGAAAATTTTATAAAAGTTAAGTTAATAGCTAGCTTTAATGTCCTAGTACGTTTTTACAATTGCATTCAGAAAACATTTTGGAAAGAAAATTTGTATTAATATGAATATGTTTATATGTACATTGTACAAATAAAGACCCACATGTATGCACATGGGTATTCAGATATGCACAACCTTTTATGTTATATGTTTGAGAAGCCCAGTGGCTCATTGATTAGGCTTCCACACCGCAAGCCTAGATTTGATCCCCAGGTTGGGCATGGTAGACTCATCCGTTCAGTAAGTGGATAAAATGAGTACCAAATGTGCTTGGGGGCTAAACCCTTCAGGCTCCGCATTCTGCTGACCACATAACCAGAACATCTGACTTGCACCCCAGAGATCTTGGTCAGGAAAACTGAATTGGGCACAGATTTATAATTCTTTAAAGGGATGGAATCCAGGTGGTCAGCAGACCAGCCACTCTCTAGTCGTCTTTAGTTTAGAAAATTTGTCAATAGTAAGGCCACAGGCATTCCAAAAAAGAACTTTAAAACCAGTCTTATCCTTGCCCTTAAAAGAGCAGTTTTTAAAAGAATTCGGGGGAGTCTTCATATGACTTCTCACAGGAGAAATGACTGCAAAGAAATGGCGAAGGCTGTTGCAGATTTAGCGTAACCCAGGGTGCACCGCGTGGACCCTGTGTCCCAGCAGGGAACTAAAATCAGACTGGACAGTTCCCCGCTGTGCCCACTATGTGAAGGGACTAAGCAAATGACAGGGGAGCATCTTTTTGATTGCCCCGTTCTTCTCGACGTGCTGAATCAAAGGATGTTGTCTTCAGGGAGCTTCCCCGCTCTGCTACTGCATCTTTGTTGTATTGGACTGCAAGGTGCCTTATGTACGAGAGGACGTTGGTGGGCGTAAATTTAAAAAAAAAAAAGGAAAACTGAGATAGACACTGTAGGTCCTGGCCTTCATGGCCTGTTGTGCCACTAGGTTTGATTTATATATATTTAAACACCAATGCAATTGTTGATGTCACCTAAGTTTTTATGTATTCTTTTATTTATTTAAATAGTTCTCTATCTTTTACAGAGGATTATGGTATCTGAACTTCTAACCCGAGCCGCAAAGCATTTGTTCTCACAATACATACAAGGAGTTGAAACTATGTATTTATCAAATGCTATTAGTCACTTTTTAAATTGTTTACTGTCATCATGTACATCATTATCAAGTCCTATGTCATCTGATGAAGTAAGACATGTTAATTTGAACTTGTTTTTATGGTATGGTCAAAAAAACCTATAAAACCTTATTTTTTCAATTTTAATTACCATTTTGTTGCATCGGATGTGTTTAAGTACATTTTAGTGTTGCTGAAATATATTACCAGTGTTCTCATTACAGTGTGAGACTCGCATGTTTTTGTTTCCTTTGCATTAATAAAATGTTCATGTGTAAAATGGGGTCGTTTCCAAAATTTTAAAACCATGTTTTTCTAAAAGAGCATGCTTAAAAATATAGGATATGACCATTTTTTAAATAATTCGTTTAACTTTAATATTTTAAACAAATTACTTAAATCAGTGCGCTTTCATTGTTTACGCTTCTGCCGATGACATCACAAATGATGAAATGCCATTCATAGTGTTGCCATTCACAGAGCAAAATATTTAATTCGCATCTCTTTTCACGTGTTTGGGCAACAATGTGGTTGATAGCAAGCGTAGAGCACAATTATTTAATCCGCCTCTTGATTATCATAACGTGGAAAGTTACGATAATCAAGATGTCATTTGTGATGTCATCGAGACCAAGCCTTGTTTGAAGAATCGGAAATTTTAAAAAATTAATTAAATAACTGTTGGGATAATAAAAATATTTTCTGGGTTCATGTTTTTTCTTTTTTGCTCATTCTATCAATTTCAGTGACTAAAAGTAGTACTTTTGACTTAAAAAAAACAAGCCCATTCTCCTGCATAATTGACGAGAATAAATCCGTTCCATTATTTGATAAATTGTTTCATTCAATGTAAATTGTTGACATTTTTACTATCCAATGAGTTCAGCGTTTTCCAAATGATCCTTTAGCACTCATAATAGAAAAAAAAAGATATTGTATAATGTATATACAGTAAGATACAAAATAAGCATGCAAATACCGAAGATGGATGCTGAAATTTTATGATGAAACCGGAACAGGTTTAAACACAGATTTACCTCCAGTTCACATTTGCAAATTATTCACGCCCATCATATTTTTAGGACACTGGCAAGCAAAAATGAAACAGGTGCTGTGACAATAAGAAACAAGCAAAATTTGTTCAACATCTCAGTGCAGGGGTTAATTAGTATACACAACTGTATATGTATTAGTGAGCAGTATCCATGACTGGGGCCATGGTGGCCCGATTGGTAAGGCATCGGACTCTGGACCAGAGGGTCCCGTGTTCAATCCTCGCCGGATCGAAAATCCAAGGTTTTCATTAATGGTGACTGGGGGACGTTAAATATGCTCATGGGCACAAAGTCCTCCAAGTGAAACGACACCTCTGGGGGTTCTGGACCAGGGATTGCTCGGTTTCTGGTCTGGATCAAAAAACAGCTGTCTTCAGGGTTTTATCCAACTGGGTAAACCACAAATAGTGGTAGGTACGAGGGACCCTGGAGTGAAAAGTATCCATGACTTCCAATATGTAAATATTCCTGTATTGAATAAGAGTTTCATATTGAACCCCTCACCAAGTTCAATACTTACTGAAATCGTACTCGAATTATTTTCAATCTAGTGGTTGATTATTTCTTGTTTGCCATATTCAATTGTACCATAATATTGTGATAATTATTTTTGACATTTCTGTTTCATTTCTATTAGTGTATTTTAGATTTGGTATTTTTCTGCTTATACAAGGTTAAAAGATGCATAAATTATATAACTTTGTTGTGCATTTAAATAAAGGTTTTGGGATTATACGTTCTTTGCTGTACTTAAGTTAATAGAAATTAGGCTAAAAGTGAATTTGTCTCAAAATTACACCAGTGTCTTAACATTTTCTTCCCTTAACTTTTACAGCTTCAAGTTAAATACAAAAGGAAAGGAAAACGCAAGGGAAAGCAAAATTCTCTGAGGTTTGAAGGTATGTATTATTTTTTTTCGAAATATGGTTTTGTATGTCTTTTGTTTGATAGGTAGTCACAAATACAAACATTTCCAAAATGCTAATTCCACTAAAATACTATAGTTGGGGCAAAACCAACCTGACAGCATTGTGAAGGCTACACAGACCCTAATCACAGTATTACGACACTGCCAGGTTAGGTTTGCCCCAACTATAGATATTTTTATAGCAATTGTTGGAGATTACTTTAAATTATGTTAATGGCATTCAAAACCTCTTTAAAAAAATAGTTCTTTCTTTGTTCAGCTTATTTTCTCATGTCTAGTTAATGTTAAAAATTATATTTAAAGTGAATTGTTTCTCATTTATATTTCTAAAAAAAAATGTAATTTTGTTTCTAAACATCAATTGGAAGAGAATCAAGGATTACATGCAATGCAAGGATAATCCTGTTAGTTCATCGAGAGACTGCAGTTTTAGCCTTGTTTTGGACTTGTCAATCTGGAACAGACAATAACTGAACTAGAGGCAGATGTTGAATCTCACTGAAGCTGAGAGTGCCGACAAACTGGCAGCTAAAGTAAATTTAACTCACCAGAGAGAGCAATGGTACGGGTCAATTAGTCGGTTAACGGCAAAATGTTGGCAAAAGCCTTTTTTTTGGTTCTTGGCCCTCCTTTGTGAAACTTAGTTTTAATTTTGTAAAAAGAATTAAAGGTATAAAAATAATTATTGTAGTTAGAATGCCAGATATAGTTCAATAATAACCAAGCATGAAATTTAAAATGGAAAGAACGTTTTACCAACAAAACAATTATTTTTCATAGTGTTTTAGTTATATGTACCATATAAATTGAATGCATTATTTTTGCTTTTGCAGACAGTAATGAATGGGCTCTTTTATCCAATAAAACATTCTGGGCAAACCTGAAGAATGAACTACTTTCCTATTATGGTTGGGAATTGCCTTGTGAGTCAATAGATGCAGTTGTTGAACAATATTCATTGCCAAAAACATCTATCCTACGTTCCTTCTGCATCAAAACTGGAATTCAGATTTTGTTACGAGAGTACAATTTTGATCATAAGATGAAGCCTACATTTACAGAAGATGATATTCTAAACATATTTCCTGTTGTGAAACACATAAATCCTCGAGTAAGTTTCTTCTTTTTTTCCTTGGCATTTGTGTTTATATACCTTCAATTAAATTATTAAAGAAATTTCAAACTGCTTATTGCTTTCTGTATACTTACAGAACTAGCCCAAATTAATTGACAAATTTGAAAAGTGTCCATTTCTTATAAATAAAAAGTGTCTAAATATCTGTGTCAAGAAAACCATATAAAAGCTTAGCCAATATTTATATTGTTTATAAACTTTTCCTTTACCCATTAAAATTGTATTAAACAAAGCACATTGCTCAGTTTTAGTTATTGGGTGAGGGTTTCTTCTATGGCCCCCCACATTTGTTTCAAGGCCCCTTCCCTTTGCCACGTCATGCCACAGCCCTTCTACTTTTGTCAAGCTTAGAAATAAGTATATAAAAATAAAGGTCCCCCCCCCCCTGTTGTGGCCAGATCACCATTTCAGCTGTACACATTAGCACTGTCATGTGGAGCCAATGGTTGGCTTGCCCAATGCACTGGCCATTTCCAGCAGTGCACTTTTGATTCATATTAGGCATATGTTTATAAATTAACTGTTGTCCAAATGATATTCTGTACAATTTCGAGTTGAGTGTATTTTACATTAAGTTTTACTTTTGGCATCAAGAATAAGTCATTTAATGTTAAGGTTTTTTACCATATTTTCATCCTTCTATCATTGGATGAGTGATGCTTTAAAAAATTGTTTTTATTTTGCCTCAATTATTTTACCTGTCAGTTTGGTAAATAGATATTTGAACATAATTAATATTTTCCAGGCTACAGATGCATATAATTTTTATACAACTGGCCAAAATAAAATACAGCAAGGTTATTTGAAAGAAGGTTATGAACTTATAACAGAAGCTTTAAATTTATTGAATAATGTTTACGGAGCAATGCACCCAGAAATCTCACAATGTCTTAGAATGCTTGCAAGGTTAAACTACATAATGGGAGATCATATGGAGGTATGTATTTTATGTGTTTGATTTCCACTTCTGGAAACAATATTTATTCTTCCCATATTTTCATTCGTAATAAGTTTATTTTTAATTTTCAGAATAAACCAAAAAGAATAATTAAATTTAGCAATCATTTATAGATGTAAATAGCCTTGTGATCTCCTGATCACAAATCATACTTTTATTCCTAAAAAAATATTTCAATCCATCTTGGCATAACATGCCATGTTTTCCTAAGTGAAATTTTTAAAACATTTTGATTTGTTGAATTCTTGTTGTATTTATATCTATTTTTACTTTATTTTATTTCTTTCATTATCCAGGCTATGGCTTTCCAGCAAAAAGCTGTTTTAATGAGTGAAAGGGTGAATGGTGTTGACCATGCTTACACTATATCTGAATATGTACGTATTATAAAAAGTTATGGCTTCCTTTATTCTTCAGCATGTAATCAATTTTTTAACTACCTTGCAGATTAATTTGCTTTATGCTAGAAGCTATCAAGTCTCATTTTTAGCAAACTCACATTGGTATTGTCAAATACTGTAAATGTTTCTATTGAAAAGAAAGTAATGCATTTCCTCTGTTAATGTTTTCAGAATAAGATTTTTAAAAAAAGCACAAAGAACTAAATCATTAAGTCATGAATCTTGTGTCATGCAGTGCGTGCGGCAGAAAGTTTACCCAGATTTAAGTTAATTTCAAAAAAAATGAAGGTTGAAACAAGTTTTTTTTTAAAATTGTATTGATTCACAGCAGCACATTTTCAAAATTATAAGTAATTTTATCCAACCTTCACATCGCCCTTTAAATAATGACTTTTAATTGTATCGACTCCTCCCTCGTTGCTCGCCTATGTCTTTTTCTGTTAGATGCCGAAAATGAATGTCTAAAATTGAAAAGTGTGCTGTCAGTGGGTGGTTTTTGTTGTCAATCCCCTTTTAAAATCAATTAAACAAGCTTCAGATTAGCTAATGAGATTATATTAATTAGTAAAGTTAAGAAATGTGACATTACAGCTCTATGAAATACACATCATTAATGCAAAAAACAAGGAAGAAGCAGATAAAAAATAACTATGTTGCCTCTCAATACAAAACAAATATGATGCAGAGCATAAAAGGAAAGTAAGCGAGGGTTTAGGCTTGCCAGATTTCTGAAATGTTCAACCGGAATACTGGACACCCTCCCCCCCCCCACCTCCCCTCCGCATCGCTAGTATTCAAAAGGGCATACACCTGTTGCTGCTCTTTCCAGTATAGAACGATTTATTCTCAATGCTTTGAATAAATGGTTACTTATGAACCTAAAACAAGGTAATAAAAAATGACATAAGCAGATAATGTATAGTATATTTAAATATTTACAATTTGCTTTGGTTATAAAATACACTGAATGAGGAATAAAAAAAATAAACAATATTTATATATACTTTTCATGTTATAGGACTGTTTTAGACAGTCTTTTTTGGTTTTAACCTTGTTGACAAAATCCTCACAAGGGAATCTGGTACTAATTTTACAAGTCAATGTTACGAATGATGAAGTAATTATCCTAAATAATCTACAGTTAATTATTTTTAGACCTTTTAGGTCATTTGTAATCGAATTTTCTTTTTCCGGAACAAGACGTAAACCGGCTGGGGACACCAGGATTTTGTCTGAGAGCCAGGACTGTTCCGGTCAAACCGGGATGTCTGGCAAGCCTAGCAAGGTGGAACACAGTTTCTTGCTCATGAAATGAAAGTTCATAATATCATACTTCTCCTTAATAATACTTCTCCTTGAACTTGCAGTTTGGTTAACCTCACCACATCTTTTTGACAGCGCTTTAATTAAAATGGCTGTTGGTGTTTCCCATCAATATGCTGAATGTTAATCTGACTACTTAGACAAGGTAGTAGTTCATTGTAATAGCACTATCAATTTACAGTGCAGGTATTTCTTTAATGGAGCAAAGTCATCAAACAGACATTTCAGCTACACTATTTCTTTGGTTGCATAACGCTTTTAGTTTGCAGCTACATATCTGGCTTCCATAGTATTTGGCGCAACGTACTGTTGTCAGTGACATGCTCAGCCGCTATATTTGAAGGAATACCAGAGACTGGCTTTTTAATTGCATCATTGGTAAAATCTGCATCACTTTATGCTCAGTTCAAGATAATTAGCTCACCATTATGTGTATGCAGTCAACTTAAAACTCTTGAATATTGCATATTTAACTGTCCCCTAACCAACTCTTTCCATTGCATTTACCAATTCCAACCTTTCTTTTTTCCAAAAATATTATACATATTCTATTCCATCCAGTTTCACGTAAGAATATCAATAAAATAATGTCCGTACTCATATCACAAGCAGAAGACTTTAAATATCTGGTCTAATAACTTTCAAGGAACTTTTGTTGTCATTTATATAGTGTTTACCAGCCATCCCTGTCTCATTTAACTTCATTTTCACTTGTATACTTGTTTATTTTAATGTTTTTATGCTTTTGTATATGTTTCTGTATGTATTAAAATTGTTCCAGTGAGTGCTTGGTCGCTTGTGAACTATTCTGCCCCCCCCCCCCCTCCCAATCACCACTTTCAGTTAACGGTGTATGGCTGTGATTGGTGGGATTAAAAAAATATATTTTTGTTCAGATCACTTTGTTTCTAAAACGTCAGATTTTAAGCCACGCATGAATAAGCGTAGGATTATGTGTTCCTATGAGGTACTGCACTTGACCAGGCAATTTGATTAGAACAGTTAGTAATCCAACGTTGTGAAGCACAAAAATTGCAAAATTATTGCAGACACATGTTTTGGTGTTACAAGGAACACCTTTTTCAATGCTAAGAAGTGTGAGCTTCTGGATGAAAAGTCATCCGAGAAAAGATTCCGAGAAAGCTTTTCTCGGATAACTTTTCATCCAGAAACTCACACTTCTTAGCATTGAAAAAGGTGTTCCTTGTAACACCAAAACACGTGTCTGCAATAATTATGCAATTTTTGTGCTTCACAACGTTGGATTACTAACTGTACTAATTTTCAGCACAAAGTTATTCAGGCAATTTGATGTTTCTTTATTTAAAGTAAAATATGTATTTATTTATTTTTTGTATTTTGTTTTAGACACATTTAGCCTTATATTGTTTTGCAAACTCTCAAATCACCACTGCCTTAAAACTTTTGTACCGTGCAAGATACCTGACCCTTTTAGTTTGTGGAGAAAATCATCCAGAAATGGCTGTACTCGATGTAAGTTTGTATTTGCATTTATCTTTTGAATTAGAACTAGTAGTGCATTATTTTTTTAAATAAATTTCTTTACTGTGTAAAAAAAAAACTCATTACATGTTTTTATACTCTCTTGGTTTTTATACCAAAGTTCGTAAAATAAGAGATATTGAGAAAATTGTTTAATGAAATGGTTTTGAATATTAATGTTATAAAAATGAGTGTATTTAAATTTATATGTTTGTGCATGTCTATGTTCCTTATAAAAAGTTATTTTACATCAAATCTCTGTCAAACTTAGTAAGGAGGCGCTTTCATACTCAAATTGCATTGGGGGGGGGGGGTAGAAATTTAGTAGGCCAACGAGGCTATATACAGTTGACCCCAAATAACTCAAAGTCCCAAGGGACCAACTAAAATCTGAGTAAGCGGTAGTTTGAGTTATCGAAGGTTCCTTTCCAAAATTCTCATGAATAATTTTTGTTGTATTTCTCATGAATAGTGCATAATAGATTATAACACTTACAGTTCACATTTTAAATAAAATTAAGTATTAGTCTTCACCAAGTGTGCCGTCCACCTAGATTTTAGGGGGGGAGGGGGGTTATGGCGCAGACTGTGGCATTGAAATTTTTTGGGTGGTTGTTGTAAAAGGTATTTTTTGGGGGGGGGGGAGGGGGCTCCCCAATTGGGAGGTCTTAGTAGCATGTAGGGGGTGCACCCTTACTCTTGGGGGGATGGGCTTCCCTGGTGTACCCTAAATAAATACACCTTTAGAGATCAGATACTTCTAAAAAAGGAGTTATTTTCGACCGCTTAACTTTTTTTTCTTGTATCGCATCTTAAAGCATCATTTAGTTTGTAAGCACGATTCAACTTATCCAAGTTTTCGGAACTTTCCAGGAACTGCAGTAAAATATTTGCAAAATCCTCCCCTCAAAAAAGGATTCAAAATCATACAATTTGTTGGTCACTTTATCTTTGTTATTGTTTACACAGCTCTTAAAGCAGTTTTAACTACTGTTTCTCTTGTCGGTAGTTTCTGTCATCAAAGCAGGATTATTTGAGTCATCCAGAAAATAAAGGCTTTTCAATTTTTGACAAAACTTTAAATATCCCAAAGATTTGAAGGCAATGGAATTTTAGGTCCTCAGCCAAGAGCAGCCCTATTTGCTACTTTTCACTCAATTTTGCAACCCAATGTGCATTAAGAAGCACTATTATAAACAAATTCTCCTTACACAAACTGATAAGCTAAGCAATGAGTTAAAGGATGAAAAAAACTTTTTCTTGTTTTGACTGCATTTTTTTGCAAAAATGAAAACCAAATTTTCATAAATACTTCAACTAAAAAAGTACATTTGAGATATCAAGACAACTTTGTATTGAAAACGCTAAATTATTTTGGGTCCGAATGAAAACTTTGAGACAAAAGAATATTCAAGTTATAATGCTTTTTTCGAGAGTCAACTGTACTTAAATTTCAAGTCATAAAATTTGCATACAATTTCTCTATTCTGCATGAATGAATTTTCCTTTTTTCTTGAAATTTTGTACCATGTTAAGGCCTGTAAAAAAAAAACTACCAGATAAAGTTTGGAGTCTGTATGATATGAGCAGACAAAAAAAAGGCTACAACTTTCTTGAAATTGTTTTTTAACACCGCAATTCTCTGACGGCCGACTGGAACCTGAAAAATTCCATCTTAGAATCCTCATAGATTTTTGATCATTCACATTAAAAAAAATTTCTTTCCTCAAGAACCATAATATCTTATACATTGTCGTTTTGAAGGGAACTTCTAGATTTATTTTCAAAATTTGCTGATTTCTCATAAATGTTTATTTACTTGATTGTAATTATTGCAATAATTACGTACTTTTTCATGTAAAATTGTTATGGCAGTTCTTTAATATCAATTTATTATTACTATTACTTGGTAAAAAAGCTGGGGGGGGGGGGGGGGCTTGAAGAATATTTCACAAGTTTTTAACAGTCCGCAAGTTTTTTTTCTTGTGCAAAAAAAGGAGGGTCTGCAAACCTTCTAGTCCGCGAAATTTTTCTCCGAAGCAATTACTGTTCTATGGGTCAAAAAAGGTTGAGTAATGCTGTTCTAACAGACAAATTCTAACAGACAAATTGCTCAGCTCAAATAGCCTCAGACTATCAAAGAAGGCATGCCACAATACTCATTACAAAAAATTAACTAGAGTAAAATCATAGTAGCATGAATAAAATATATTTATTTAGTTTAATGTGATAAATGTCGCAATGTAATTGTTAAATTTAACTTTAAAGCAAAATAATACTAAGGTTTTTAAACTTTAAAATAAATGCATAGATAAAAAAATTTAAAATAAATTTATTTATTTTTTTGAGAACTTTCTGTGGTACAATTAAGGAAGAAATGTGCTTGAAACTGCATTGGCAACATTTTTCTCAACTTGGCAAAAACACAAAGTTTTTGCCAAGAATGTGTTATATGCGTATGCAGTGTGTTTTATCACCTACTGTGATGGGTTACAAATCTAATAACACAAGGAAATTCTTCACATGCAGTATAAATTTAGTGCATATAAGATAAATATTGCCAAAGAAAGCACAAATATGTACCGCCAGCTTCATCAAAATTTTTGAGACTTTGATAAATGAAGCATTCAGAGGTGAAGTGGATGAAGTCCATTTCGACTTGATAGACTTTAGGTCTGAACACCTTATTTAGGAACGTAACATTTGTTGCCAAAATCAACTATGCTTAGAGCTGAAGTGGATTATCTATAACTGGACTTGATTCGTTTTGGGTCTGAAGGCCTCAAATATGTCTAAACATCCTATAACCGAAAGAATATGATTGGATAATATCCACTGTGAAGCTAAATTTCCTAAAACGTAAAAATAATGGTAATTTCTAACGTATAAGAACATTTTCAAAATTTAGCAATATTGATTTTTTTTTTTTTTTTTTTGTTAATGTGGCAACGCATTCACCGTTAAAATGATTCAAGTTTTTGCTACTATGTTTAGAAATGAATTCATATAAAATTTTATAATCGGTCTACATGTCCACTAAGAATGACAAAATAATCATCAAAACGTAAGGCTTGTAGCCCAATTTTGTACAGATGCACTATTAACTCCCTCTGGCAATATGTCGCTTTTTACAAAAAGAAATGTGGGACTAATAAATACCCAAGATTGCTGAATGGTGAAGTAGTTTGAAGTAAAACTTTAATTTATGTGAAAATGTTTGCATTGTGTTAACGTTTTTCAGCAGGCATTGTTTGTTTCGCAAACCAGGTATAATCATTTTATTTTCTAAAATCTTTTCTAGAGCAACATTGGCCTCATTTTGCATGCAGTAGGGGAATATGATTTATCTCTAAGGTTCCTTGAAAATGCCTTAAAGTTGAATATAAAGTAAGTATGAAATCAACGTTATGTACTCAGTATATTCCTTAAAACTGACCAGATGTTAACAGAAAAGTTACCTTTAAAATGCCATACAATATGGAATAAAAAGTACAACTTACAAAAGCACAAAATAGTCATAAACACTTGAAAATGGTTTACAGTGCTCAACTTTTAAAAATAGATTTGTTAACCTAGGATATAATAAGGAAAACAATATAAATCAAAGATAGAAAAATGAAAACTTAATTTGTCTGAACCTTTAATGAGAAAACAAACTTACCCCTTTGGGCATAAAATAAAAACACCAACTAAAAACTATAAAGCACAAGTTTTACTGCACATAAATAGGCTGTGCCGTCTTGTAGTGGCTGCTTGGTGGTTGGCAGTAAACTTGGAGATACTTTGCCAAGTTTGATAAATGGACTTGCCGGCAGCTTGGCAATAAATATCTTGCCAAAGTTGGCTCTGTCCCGAATTTTATCCCATAATAGTTTTCAACAATATAGATTAGTAATTTTATTTAAAGGACGAGAGAAATGAAACAAATGCTCGTGAGATTGAAATTTTCATAACAAGTTATAATCCCTTAAATCGGAAAGGGAAATCTGTAAGGATCATGGGAAGGTGAGGATAATGAGCCAACTGACCTGCTGCTGGTCCTGTAAGATTAATACTCTATATCAGGGCTTCCCAAACTGTGGTCTGCGACTGGCCAACCCTTAGTGTAGGGGGGTCCTTCATAAATTTTTAAAAAACATATGTATGAAGAACGTTAAATAATACAGGGTGGTTATAAAATAACGTGAGGTGTTCAGAGCCCTCTAGCAAGTGAAGTATTGGACGAAACATTGCCAAATTTC
This sequence comes from Uloborus diversus, assembly GCF_026930045.1. Taxonomy (NCBI): domain Eukaryota; kingdom Metazoa; phylum Arthropoda; class Arachnida; order Araneae; family Uloboridae; genus Uloborus; species Uloborus diversus. The sequence continues at coordinate 163,250,972 of NC_072734.1, read as the reverse complement.
ATGAGCGTACATAGCAGACCATGGGATTTCAATTCCTGCAATAAAAAATATAGTGCCAAAAGTCACCACCAGAGGGAATTGTGGCGCTGCAAAAGTGTATTACTTGCGAATGCTAAAGAATTAAATGGTAAAAAATTCAGCACACATCAAGTTTCTTAACTACAAATGTTTGTTGCTTTCAAATAAGGTTCAATTCTACCAACAAGAAATTTCAATTCGTAACGAGAAGAATAATACCAAAAGTCGTCACGAAGAAATTTTGGCGTGGAAGCAAAGATTTCTTCTTGAATAATTCATATAAAATGGTGCACCAACCCTACGTTGAGCTTTAGGTACTGAGTGTATGGTGGCAACATTTCTTCAATATCAGTTTTATTAGTCATGCATTTCCTACGATATGGCCGCCGTGGTCACCCTATCTTTCACCTTGTGACGTTCTGCTGTGGGGATTTCTTAATGGTGTGTTTCTACAACATGTTCCCAATTCTCAACTTTGAAAACTTGAATAACATTGCATGTAGGGGAAATTAATCTCCCCCCCCCCCCAGACGTGTTCAAAATATTGTGCATTGTATGCAGTACATGGAAAGTACCTCGAAGTTGGTCATATTGAACGTCATTTGTTAGTAGAAATCATAAACATATATATATAAAATTGATGCATATTTTGGCAGTTAGCATTTAATCCTTCAATATTCACAATAATACATCTTTTCAACTCCAAATTGTCCTCTGGTGACGATTTTTTGTACTAATTTTTTCTATTTCAGAAATCATAATCCCATGGTCTACTGTGTATGCCCGTGAAATTTGGCAATGTTTCGTCCAATACTTCACTTGCTAGAGAGTTCTGAACAGCTTACGTTATTTTATAACCACCCTGTTTTTAAATAATGCTGTGATGCTGTTGGATTTTTAAACCAGAAATTTCTCCTTCGTAGAGCTATCCTTTAAGCACTATTTCCCGCCATCTCAAGATAAGATGCTGCAGCATCATGCATATAGGTAGTCGCAGAACAGTTTTCTGCTTCGATAGAACCATGCAGTTGGTCTTTATGTGAATATGAATGTTTGATAAACATAACTTCAGACTGCTCTTTTTTAAATCGATCCTCCAGGATACCTACCCCATTTTTGGCTGCTTCTGAAAAACAAAAATACCAGCCGAATGTTGGTAAAGAAAAGTGTGTTCTCTGTTTCGTTTGCCACAAATACAAATCCAGATTTTTCAATTATTACAGACACCTGTTTCAGGGTTACAAGTTACGCCCTTTCAGTGCAAAATAAGTGAGTTTTTTGATGACAAGACATCCAACAAAAGCTTTTGTAATCTGCAATTTGTGCAATTAACGTTATTTCTTTTTTACTTTTCAAGCACAAAGGTATTGATTCTACTTTATCTGTGAAATGATGTTAACAGTTAGAAATACATTTTGTCACAGTGCTTTCAAAGATTCTTTGAAGTGTAATTTTTCTGCTCTTTCCCACAAAAAGATAATTGTAATTGATAATTTATGTACATAAAATAACTTATCATACATTTTTCAAGTTTTGAAGTTAAAAACTGGATTTGAAAGCAGTCTAGAAAATTGTGCTTCCAAAAATTTTAAAATTATAAATTACGTATATTAAGAATTGTAAAGCTAAAATGACAGAACACAAAGTATAACTAATAATGAAAATAGTTAAAGAAAAAATGCTCAATTTAACTAGATTTTATTGAGACCTTTTCCACAGCCTGACCCTTATCTGTTTTTAAATTTTTCAGTTATTACGGAAATAAGAGTCTCAAAGTTGCTGTCAGCTATCATCTTGTTGCAAGAACTCAATCTTGTATGGGCGAGTTTCGTGGTGCTCTGCAAAATGAAAAAGAAACATATAGTATATATAAACAGCAGGTATTTTGTATTGCAAACTAGCAAAATATCTTAATTCAAGTACATTTATTATTATTTTATTAACTTTTGTTTTCCTTTGTGTAGTTAGGTGAAGAGCATGAAAAAACCAAAGAAAGTTCAGAATGTTTGAAACATTTAACACAACAAGCTGTTGTGTTGCAGAAGAAAATGAATGAAATTTATAAAGGCAATTCAAGTGCAATACTTCCTCCTATACAAGTAAGTTTACTAATCTGCAAAAGCTTATGAGTTTTCTGATTATCTAGATATGTATTTATTACAGTGCAAGCTCTGTTTTAGAATTAGTCGGACCTTCATATATTGAAGTAGCAAGTTGCCAGAAAAAAATTCGATATATGGAAATGATCTTAGTTTATCATAAAAATCTCCTAAAACATTAAAGTAAAAGCTAATTTTCGTATATGAAACTCAATTTCTAATTTATACAAGCATCGGATTAAGTGAAAGTTAATAATTAAAAAATAGGAAAAATTTACTACATTGTTTCTAAAAAACCAACTGTAATGTCATTTCATGTTTTGAGTGAAAGCTTTCTGTAAGTACTTTTGTTATGGCTTTCCGATTTTTCATAAACTCTCAGACTCTCTGATTGCAGAAATACTAAATTTATCAGAAATGATATTTTTGCGTCTTCAGACATCTTCGTTCTTCAGCAATTCAACTTCATCCGCGACATTAGAGGATTTCGTTTTGACGATGGTAATCAAGAGTAAAAAATCAATCTACTTAATTTGAATGATTTTCATTGAAGCTAAAAAGACTAGGAATGATAATCAACAGACAAAAGGAATTACTTGAAACTGATTTTACTGTATTACTGGTTACAACTAAGATTTTAAATAAACTTGAGAGCGAATTTAAGAACTCCAAAACGGGACATCGACCTATCTACACACCCCTCAACCCAAGACTCCTTATGAGTTTTGAAGCAAACTTCAGTGAACATAATTTTCTCTCCTAGCCTTCATTTCTCATGAGACAAACAGTGTAAAGTGGAAAGAAAATCTACGAATGTCTCGAAAAAATTCGATATATAGAGATTTTTTCAATACATAGAAACAATTTTTTCTGTGTAATGGATATAGTCCAGTCAATAGATACATTTTACCTTACAAAAAATGGGGTCAAAGATTTTTTTTGTTTAAATTGTACATATTGATGCCGACAGGGGAAAACCAAGTTATCCAACACAAAAGATCCCGGGAGAACTTTTGGGGGCCGAAAAACCTCAAATTTATGACTTTTTTGTTTTTTTCCAAAATATCTCTGAAATGGTTCAACTTAGGAAAAAATATCAAATACAAAGTTTAAAGAACATTAAATTTCCTACAACTTTCGTATTTACAACTTTTTTGTAGCACAAATAACAAACTTGCTATAGCTCTTTGAAAATAGGCAGTTTTCCTCCACTCCGCAAAAAAAAAGCATTCACACCGAAAACAAGGCGTCACAATTATTAGAACTCAAATAGAAACTTTAGTTTCAAAGAGTTTATCGACAGTTTGAGTTTCCTGCTCCTTCCCCACTGCTCACGGACTAACATTTCCGGTCTGACAGGGGTAGTCTTCAGCAGACTCCAATAACAGATGATACATTGCAGTTTGTAACTGGAGTCACATTATATACATTCATTTGAGGCATATAATTCGTACATTCTAGTCTAATTATTACAAACAAAGATGCGATCTTTAAATATTAATGTGAAAGAATGAATATTAGGCAGCTAATAAGCAAACAATCAACACAATCATGCATCCTTTGTTGATACAATAATAATAATAAAGCCTCCCCCCACCACTCATGAACTAATATTTCGGATCTGATAGAGGTAGTCTTCATCAGACTCCAATATTATTTGGTTTATATTTCAGTTTGTAATTTAATTACAAAATCTACACATTCATTTAAAGCACATAATTCGTACCATCTTTTCTAACTATTACAAGCAAAAATGCGATAGTTGAATATAAATGTGAATTAATAAATATTAGGGTGCTAATAAGCAAACAATAGACACAATAATGCACAAATGAAGGTACAATAGTAATGCGTAATGAACACTTTGAAAATATTCTGCAGAAACTGACTTTTTAAGGCATGAAAAACCCAAAAGAATTACCTTTCAAAATGAAAATCCAACTGTAGAAGTTTAATACGTACATCTAAATTACAGGGAGATTCATTCAACCAAGCAAATAGAGAAAAGACAACAAAATATGTTGTTTATCTTCTTCGAAGCCGTTTTGAAGGCCCAGGTTTTCCTTGTTCAGAATCTGTAGGGGGTAGAAAGAATCAGTGGTCCTTGAATTGTTCATCTCCTTGTTGCTGTGATTCCAAAAGCTCCTGGAACAAATCATTTTCTGCAGTCTCATCCAAAGATGAAATTTGTGACACATTTTCACAATTTATGCCACTGCAGTGTTTGCACATGCTGGAGCATTTCAAATCCATCTTGCAACAAGAACAGGCTCTAGTACAATTTTTCTTGCAGGTACAATAAGATACAATCTTCAAAAGAGTCTGAGGAGCTGAATCGCTTTCCAAGTCAACAGGCAATAGACCTTGCATTGTGTTCCCAACCCCATTTCCCTAGATCAATTATGTTGCCCAACCAACTTAGAATTTGCTGGTTGCACCAATATGAATGATAACTTCCAGCATTTTTTTTTTTTTTTTGCACGCTGGAGGTAGCCCTGCAAGATTTATCTTGGCTCTGTATACTGGTTTTATAAAAAGATTAAATCGCTGCAAATTATCCAAAGATAGGTTTAAATACCTTACGTCACCTGTGTATAATATTTTAAAAAATATTTTCTCCAGCTGCAGCTACGGCATGATGACTGATTGGATCCATAAATACTTCAATAGCTTCCGAAACTTCAGGAATTTTTTTGACTATGTTGCACAACTTAATCTTTGCCTTGGCCAAAGATTGCCGATGTCATATCACACCCACTAAACGCATAGATAAAAAGAATATTACTGGGGTCAGACTTTAAGGATTTAGTGAGGGAAAAAAAAATCACAATTATTCCCTCTACTAGGTCTGAAAAAGAACAAGTTGATGAAAGGCTGTCCTAGAACCCCTGTACCTGCTGAAAGGTCATCAGCCCCAACAGATCCATATCCTCGCCCGCTATAACAATCTTTTCAATTTCCTTCTGATAAATTAGGTTAAAATGATGATAAATTACGTCAAATGATGGATATTATGGCCGGAGATGATATATAGAAAGGCATGCATCGTGAACGGAAAAAGTTTCGTTAGAGTCGCAGACAAATGTAATAAAACAGATAAAATTGACTTACCGAACAATCTTTATTTAGGATACTTCATATTATTACGGCAGAGTGCACTCTGTAAAATCGTGAAACAAGATCTAGCATATTATGATACAATACAAATGACAATGAAGAGCATGGCACGGAAGGCAACAGTTCGTGGAAGTTCGTTATTAAGAAAATGGCGCACAGTTCATCATGTTATGCGAAGATCACTTATGGATAGTTAATAAACCCAGGACTGCAGGATGTTAATATTCGCTGGGAATACAGCAGAGGAGTCTCTGGAAACTTCCTTCTTGACGTTTCCTTATTCTGTAAGCACTTCTTCGACCACGCTCAGGTCTGGATTAAGATAAGTTGTTTGACTTTGTTTTCTTGTCAAGAGACCAGGAACTATCTCTCTCATTTTTTCTTAAAGAATTTCCATAATCCTCGGCTCGCCACTCCTGGTGCAGGAGAGAGAGACATCCTTCACGGAGAGCTGGTAGGACCCCCAAAAAAAAGAGACGCTCGGTAATAAATTCTTCTTGATTTTTTTGAAAAGGTCGACAAGATGACGGAGAGGGCTGATTGGCCGGTCAGTGCCTGGCAACGGAAAATGACCACAGCTCACATGCCTATTGGTCGCAAAGTTGAACTAAAACTCAAAAGTCTGAACTGACCTCACAACGTAGTCTACGAAATTGAACTGCATAGTGCTCCCCTCTCATGGGAAAAATGTTGCCCGAAAGTGGAAATTCAAATGTGAGATTTTCACACCTTCACCTTTGAAAGAACAGTAAATCGGCATCTTCTTGAGCCTGCCTGGAAGACTATTTTTGTTGTTATAATTTGCCAGAAATCTTTCTTGAGGAATTTAGCTTACCAAGTTAGGTTAAACCATTACTTCAAGGGAAGAGATTAATTGCTCATTGATATAGCATTTGTGACAGGCAGTATGAATTGTCACTTCTTTTAAGTCCTTCAAAAATCACTGATGATCCTTATTTTGACGTTTTGCACTGCATCTCTGAAGATTTTCTATTATCTTCTCCTTCACAATCCTTATTTTGCCTTCATTCAAACTGATTTTGCAAATAAAAAAAACATCTTGGTCAGGCGTAATCATTTCTACAAAAAATTGTAATACAGAACACACAGATTGATAAAACATACCCTTGTTCGAACTCTGAAATGACCAATATGCGTAGCTATTGAGTCAATACATCGCATTTGGAGGAAAAAAAAAGGATAGAATGGGGGTGTTTTGTTTATGTTAAAGGGAACAGAGGCTGATTTACCCTCAGCTGCGAAAGACAAATCATTTCCAAGGTCAGGCAGCCGGCATTTCTCCTTTTTTCCTCCGTTATCCGATGCGCCTTTATGCACTTTGCTGAGGGGTTCAGAAAAAGTGTGACTTTCAAGAAGTTGTAACTCGCCTGCTTTTTATGCTACAAAAATGTTGTAATGACAAAATTTGAAGGAAATTAAATCTTCTTCAACATTTATATTCAAAGTTTTTCTCTAATTTTAACCATTTTTGAGATATTTTGGAAATACCACAAAAAGTCACAAATTTTTAGGGTTTTTTCGCCCCCAAAACTTCTCCCGAGGTCTTTCGTGTTGGATAACTTGGTTTTTTCATATTGGCACTTGTATATACAAATTTTAAAAAAAAATCTTTGACCCCCTTTTTTATAAGGTAAGCCCATTTTTTTCTACCTATTGACTGGACTAATATGAAAGTTTACTGGGATTTCGATATGTAGCAAATTTTGATATATGGAAGTTTGATATATGAAGATTTGACTGTATTACTTTCTATGACAGTGAAGTTTTTAATACCCTGAATAGTTTTTTTTTTTTTTTTTTTCAAACTTAGACTCATAAGGCACTTTTCTATTTCAAAAATTTTCTCGCTTTTAAAAAAAAATAGTACATATGTTTTAATAATTGTTTGTTGCATATATTTGCTTATTAAAAATGTTGTCCTTGTGTAATTTTAGTTAGAGGTTATAATGTATTCTCTGTGAAGTATTTTCAGAACTTGTTGCAATAAGAACTCATTATACAATGAGATGAAGTCGCACACCTAGTAAAACACTGCCATATCTGCAATAACCACTTTTCAAGAAAAAACAATTCAAATGTAGTGCACTTTAGCTTAAATTCTTATAGTAACACACTGACACATCTCAAAAATATGGTTAAAAATTTTGTTTTCGTTTGTGGCTGTCTTGCATTTTAATAGAACTAATAATATGCACCAAGACATGTACATAACTCAAAATTAACTATTTTTGACGTGTGGCGTGACTGACAAAAATAAACTTTTTTGTGGCACTCTTTCATTTTAATGGCACTAAGCACAAATAAAAATATAAAAATGCACCAGGACATTTATATAACTTAAAATCAACACTTTGACTTGTGGCGGTTTTGTATTAGGCGTGCAAAGTGGGGATCAAAATTTAATCAGGTTGGGAGATTTTAGCTAAATCTTAAAGCATTCAGTAGATCTTTGCAATTAAAAAGTTCTTTTGCTGGATATAGGTGGTGTAGATCAGGGTTTCTCAACCGTTTTTGACTTCCGGCCGCCTTGTGAGTACCAACATCTTTCGTGGCCCCCTCACATGAATCCTCTAAGGAATGCATGTATGTACGTATTTCTGTATGTATGCAGATATAAAAAAGATTTCAATGGCAAAGATATTTCATGGAAATGATCCTTGAATTGGAATATTCTTTCACTACTCAAAAAAAATTCCTCATCTGAATGATTTTATTCCCAGTTTTAAATAATTCAACCATCGACCTCCTTTATAAGGCTCATAGCTCCTCTATTATCATACTTTTTCATGTGGACCCATTAATTTGTTCCAAAGCCTCCAAGGGCGCGATATGGCTCCCCTTGAAAAACCCTGGTTGCGGGCCACTTTTCCACTTGTCTGTTACTAAACAAAAACTTATTTTATAACTGTACATTATTTTATAACTGTATTGTTTCCCTTTAAATTGAAGAAAATCTTATATAATTAAAAACTGAGCGTATGTATCCAAGTTACTTCTCCTGAAGGACAGTGAACTGACCATCGAACCAAGTATCGATGGATTCGTAATCTTCCACTCTTTATGTTTGGTTATTTAACATAATATTCCAATAATAATTAGAGGAGATATCAATTAAAAGCTATTAATTGTGACACTTAGCTTACATTCGACGAGCACGACTGGTAGCGACCGGTTAGTTAATCGCGTGACAGCTAATGATCACGTGCTCCAAACAACCAATCAACTGCTTAGAATGGTAACCGATGCGGTAACCGGTTGATCATAGAACGCTGCGGTTAGTAACCGGTTACTTGCCGGTCGACCGGTGAGTTTCGTCGAACGCAAGGTTTGATTTCTACATAAAATTCCTATTTTTGAAGGCTTTCCTCCATTCAAATTATTATTCAGTGCTTCATCTCAACTTTCTGCAACAGTGCTTTCATTAAAATTTATAACGGTGAAGAAAATTATTGAGACGAAAGATCTGTTACCATTTTTTTTCTCTAATATGAACAAGTAAAATTCTAGCTTTTGTTTTAAAGGCTTTTCCGCTAATTGGAGGATTTAAAATGTTTCCTTTTTGGTTTTTTTTCTGCAATCTGCTGCAAAATGTTACTCTTTTTTTTTGCGGGAGGCCGGGGGGGGGGGGGGGAGGGGGGTAGAAGTGAATTGAGTATTGAACACGCTTCATTTGATGTAACTTTTATTTTCGAGGTGGACCTTGCAAAGCTGGCGACATAAGTAGTATGTTATATAATTTGATCAGTGGTGGAGCCCGTAGGCACTTCCATAATAAAAATTTGGCCCTTTATAAAAAAATAAAGTTGAAGACTGCTGTTGTAGATGTAGAGAAAAATCAGATAATGCCCAGAAACTATACATATGAGATGTGTTCTAAATTTTTTAGCAAGAATTTTAGTTTTATGATAGCTAAACTTTTAAACCAAAAAACAATGGTTGAAAGAATTTTGCTTTTCATGAAGATGCTTTTCAAATTTATATATTTTAAACTGATATATATCTTTATACATTTATCCATATAGATACAGACGCCATCTTTAAGCAGTGTTTTAGACATGTTAAATATTATAAATGGAATTCTTTTTGTTCAAATTAGGTAAGTATGTCTCATATTTGTATAAAAATTTTTAAAATGTATGTGTTTTATGAGCAATGTTTATCTGTAAAGCATTTTATAATCAAGATATATATGTAGAGGAATGTGGGGCAAATTGAAATAGATGACTAAGCTTTTTCAGAATGAACAAATTGATTTTTTTTTTGAAAATTACAGTGCATGAAGAAAGAACATTGTACTTTTTATAAAAATTACAGTATTTTATAGTTTTAGCAGTAAAATTGTGGCTTAAGTAAGTTTTCATCTTTTTTATGGGGCAAAGGTAAAAACAAAATATTTTCTATTTGATTGTGGAAAATATTTTTGAACAAATTAATGAGTAAATAAGAAAATAATTGAATAAATGAAAAGATAATGAAACAATGAACTAATGAATAAATATTTTTACATGAGGAAAAATAAATGAGTGAATAAAATAGTGAATTGATAAGAAAATAGGTGAATGAATGAATTAATAAGTGAATTATTGAGCAAATGAATGAAAATACATTAGATAATAAATGAATATGTAAAAGATTTAGTAAATGATTGAATGAGTAAACGAAATGAGCTATGTCACTTTGCCCCATCCCACTTTGTCCCTCATGCACTTGACTAATTGTGAAAAATATTAAAAACACAAATAAACTAAGTATTAACTAAATAAGTACTGCACCGACTATTAAAAGGTCCCAATT